>NC_031675.1:1591878-1848201 GCF_000149555.1 Fusarium verticillioides 7600 | reverse complement strand
CCCCCCCCCCTTTGGATCATCAGCCACGACCAAGTGTCGTCTTGCACTTGACCCTTGACCGACTTTATTGCCAGTCATATTGTACTTACACTTACGCCACCCTCCCTTCTAAGCCATCACCTGTCCCCGAGCTTTAGGACCCTCCGACCTATATTGGAGGCACCATAAATACAATAAGACGTCAGACCGCTTGCTCTTGAACGTCACCGTCAATCGAGAACGCTCATCTCGGCCCAAGCTGGTCTTTTATGCACGATATCCGATCCTGCCGCCGTGTTTGCGCCATCCACCAACTTTATCATATCACACTTGTCTGGACACAGATCTCGAAGTTTCGCTAACTTTGTCTGTGTGCTCGAATAAATTAGAACGCATCCCAAGACAGACAGCAAGGCTTTTTCTTCCACTTCTTTTTTTAAACCTTCAATACTTCAATCGTGAGAGTTTCGACTGCGAGTTCGCTCCTTGTCCTCAAACTTGAGCTTCAGTGCGGCCTCACATCATCCCCGAGGACAGGGTTTAACGTCCATCTATCACATCACCGTACATTACGGACCTGAACCCTGCATTTCGGCGCCCCGCTGCTACTCACATCCACATCCTTCCATTTCCCGATTTGGACAACCACCTCGACCACAGCTCAAGCAACACCAGCAACACTTCGAATACAACTCGGGTACTTTATCCTGCTTCGTCCGCTCAACTCGACTTACCACAGCATTGCCTCTCAAGATATTATTGTATCGCCTACTCTAAGCCGCATTATCCGCCTCGGCTATCGTACCGCATCGCATCCATATAAGTCGACTGTGCAAGCTCAATACCACAGCTGCTTCCATGCCTTCTGCGCATTTGTGTGCCTCAACTACACTTGGTGAGTAGAATAATTCATTATTCTTTTCTGCCCGGTTGCCTGGCATGCTATACGTATGCTCTGGGTCCGGTTGTGCTGCCCAGACAAACCCCTACCAACCGCTTGGACTTTCGTGGAAGGACGACGCATCATAGCCTCATTATCTACATCCCCCCCTCCCCCAGCGATCTTTGTCTCTTTGCTATACAAGCCGTTTGCCCAGCTTTTCAACTTGCTACATTCCTCTTATTATTGTCGTTGTCATGACCCGTTACCCACGATCTTGCCGGCTTGTTTCATTTCCCTTCTGAATATCTTGTTTCCCTCCCTATATCCCGTCGCGACTGAGGTGCGCCGAGCTACGAGGTACAAGTGACATACCGAAACCGTGGCCCACCCCCTCTTCTGATTCGGGTGCCACACACACATCACATTTCGCGCTCTCATCGCCCAAAACCAAGACCTCCATCATCCTTCTTCCTCTAGCTGCGACTCAGACAACCGTATTCCAGAACTACATTGCTGACTGGTCATCTCACCATTCCAAGAACAGCCACTAAAACCCTGAATCCGAATAAACACTCTTCACCGCCTAGCTCAACTAGGCTTATTCTTATCCCTTCCAAGTCTGCCGCTTCATCTACGACTCAGACAAAGACAAAGAACCCCTCAACTGCTTCTCCGACCGCCGTGTCCCCCGCGTCGACCATCCCACAGGACAGCATCTCCAGACTGCTGCTACTACTAATAACACTGGACTGGGGCTAGCACGGTACGTGCCAGACGATAGATTGGACCTTTTCGCCCGTGCGTTACAGAGTACTCCAGCCAAAGCGACCAAGCCCATTCTCTGCTTTTTGGCTTGCGGAGTACCTGCACCCCCAGAAAGCGCCCCCCAGCGCTTTAACCCCTTGTAGGTACCTGGCCCTTATGAACGGACGCCTGGAGGCCCTACACTCAGTGCCCACCATTTCAACCCCCTCCAACCCCGATCGTCTCCCTCCGACCCTCCGACTCACGACATTCATCTTTCCCACAATACCTTATCTGGCTTCAACTCCATCCGGGATATTTTTCGTTGCAGCGCTTGAATCAACACCCGCCTAGCACTCGCTATTCGTTTATGGACTGCAGATAGCGCACGCTCTGTGCTCTCCAAATCACAAATTCAGCTACAACACTCTGTCTGGTGAGTCAAAGGAATCCAAACCTCGACCCCCGGCCATCCGCCCGCCACTTCCCTCCTTGCTGTAACCTCCGCGGCGATGGGCACCCCATATATGGATGCCCGCTTCCCATCGCCGAGCCGGTCTTCTTGACTTTGCATTTCCCCCGCTTTGCATTCCGCTCTGTCCTGACTTCGCTGACTCGAGCCCTTAACAGGCCGGTTCAAGCTTGAACTTCGTAACTCAAAACGTACCATCAACCTTAGCCGAACTGGTGTACGCCCACAATATTCCGCCCACATCCCCCCTCTTGCTAGGGCAACAACATCCGACTCTTCAACCACGATACAACAACCTAACCTCTATCATCACTGTCACAATGGCTCAGCACGGTTTCAACCAATTTGGCAACGGCCACAGCGGGGCGAGTATCGACCCTAACGATCTCGCCATGTCAGGTGGTTATTCTCCTTCATTCAACAACTTCAACTCGAACTCTGGAAACGGCACAAATGGATTCACGAATAGCTCCGCTATGTTCGATGATGATGAGCTTTTGGATGGTCTAAATGCACCTCCTGTTACCCAGTCCGGAATCGCGGGTCAGGGCCAGGACTTTTCAGGACTAAGTATGGGTGGCTTCTCTCAGAATGCATTCCCTCATCGTAATTCGGGTCTGCAAATCGACCAGTCACATATGAACGGGTACTCGAGTACCCCCGATGGAGATCCCATTCAAAGCCCATTCAATACTGGTTTCAACACCCAGTACCGACAAATGCAAGGCCACTCACTCGGTACCTCTTTGCATTCCCCATTATCCTACAACGAATCTCCACTGGCGGGCGCCATGAACGCCGATAGCAACGATCCGAACTTCCTCAACGCTAAAGCGAGAGCCAGAATGTCCCAGCAGATGCAGCGGAAGACATCCAATAGTCGTAGCCCTATGTCACCTATGACCCCCAAAACCGCTACCCTTCACGGAATGACAATTGGATCGCAGGAGTCTCCCGGTTTCGGCGGTCAAGCCATGAAGTCAGCCAATGGGCAGTGGCTCAACACCCCTGCTGGAAGCATCCCTGCATCTTACAATTCTGGGTACTCCTCTCCTATGCAGCCTGGCATGAATCAAATCAGTGAGGTTATGATGAAGGGTGGTACTTCGATGCCCGCGAAGCTTGGTGTCGCTTCAAACGCCGTTTCCTCTCAGGAGATGAAGAGGAAACGGCGCCGAGAGTCCCACAACCTTGTTGAACGTCGTCGACGAGATAACATCAACGAAAGGATTCAGGATCTCAGTCGGCTCGTCCCCACCCACCGTCTGGAGGATGAGAAGATCCGAAAGCTTATCCAGAACGGGACACCTCTCTCTCCATCGTTGACTGGAATCGCTAGCCCTCAAGCAACGTCTGGTCTCGCAGGACCAGGAGCTCGAAGAGCCACTGGAAACACCGCAGGTAATATTACGACAGGTCTCCCTATCGAGGACAAGGACAAGGGTCCCAACAAGGGTGACATCCTCAACGGCGCCGTCAGTTGGACGCGAGATCTCATGTGGATGCTCCATCTTAAACTTCAACAGCAGGAGGAGATGATGAACACTATCGCTGAACTGGGTGGGCACTTCCCCTTCGAAATGACAGAAGATGAGCGACGGATGCAAACCGAGCTCATGGACGCTATAACAAAGAGCGAGAACGGTACTTTCTCTTACTCGCGAACAGCTGGATCTGGTCTGCGAGTTCCTCACCATACCGATTATCGGGGCGACTCTCTGTCAGGCGGAGGAGGCAGCCTCGATCCTGTTGCCATCAGCCCGGATGACAACCTCGACTTGAATGACACCAACCAATTTTGGCACGATCCGGATGACAACAACAGTGGCCACGCTTCAGTCAACTTCAAAGAAGAGGATGAATATGACATGGATCTTACGCAGTAACGTGAGCATTTTTCTAGCCCACCTTATTTGGCCTTTTGGAGCATGTCTCCTCGAGCGCAGACCACAACTACAGTAGTTAGGTGTCCTCTATTGCTTCCTTCAGGTGTCGGCGTTTCCGGAATGTGGTACTGGCATCATTCTCATCATTGCATGTCACTATCCTCCTTGGCTAAGCATTACAATGCAGGGCAGTTCAAGGGGCGTGATCTCTCGGTGTTTTTGGCATTCTCTCGGTGTTGTCTTTTTCCGTTTCGTTTTGGGGTACAGAAGGCTTGTGACTAGCCGCATTATATGGGATTACAGGGGCATGTCCGAAATACTTCCTTGTGCTGAAGGTGTTGATACTTGCTGGGTTTCCTTCTTATTTTTCTCCTTTCGAAGGTAGGCTGGCTATTGATGTTGTTTTTCTTTTTTCTTTCATGTTACGATACCTTGGGTTACTTTATGCATTAAGTCTAGGGCAGTCAATGAATGGATACGAGGTCAAATCTCGAATGTATCTGGTTTAGGAATCTTCACTTCTCTCCACTCCCCCTTTCCTCCTTGCAGTCTACTACACATGGTGCTTTTTGGTCCAAATTTAGGTAACAAGGCGAATGGAAGTAGATCCTATACTGTACTGGAGGAGTGCTCTGACTCATTGTACGTGCTGCAGTTGTGCAGCTGTTTCGTTGCTTTTTATTGCCTAGATACCACAAGCGAGATACTTATCATTATAAATATTTCTATCCATGACCACATCTCTACATTTGGACACGGAAACCGGGAAGCGTGCCGCAGGAATTTTAGCCAGCTGGGTCACCAATGACGGGTACATAGCAAATACTCGCTCATAGCTGTCAGTGTGTTCCATACCAGCTTCCGCTTCATGTCCTCCTGTAAAGCGATGCGTTCCAAGGCACATCGGCCATCAAAATACTTGCACATAACCTGCCAGCTGTTTGCTAGTTTTTCGTCATTGAAACGACGGGCGATGGCGGACAGGTAGCGTGATTCCTTGCCGGTGGCCTTCTTGGCATCGAGGATGATGTGAGGTGTCAAGCCTTGGAGATGCGGGTGGTCGTTTACAGAGGGATGTGCCGTTGCGACTGGGACAGGCTTACGAGCATGTGCTGTCGCCTTTTCAGCAGCATCGCGCTGGGCTTTAGAGGCAATCCGTTCGAGACGGGCTTTCTCTGCGGCCTGCTCGGCAACGGTGGGGACATGAGAGCCGTCAGTGCCGGAGTGGCCTTCGGAAGACTCGGAGGTGCGTGGGACCGAAGCAGACGTAGAGGCATCGTCTTTGGCCTCTTTTTCTTTGCTTTTGTACGCATCTGCATCCGCGGCGGCACGGAGCTCCTCGGCTTCTATCTCGTACTCAACCTCGTACATGATTTCAGGCCAGACGACGACGTAGGCAAATGTACAGAGTTGGGTCACCCAACCGCGGCGCATGAGCCAGGAAAGCATAAGAAGATAGGTCGGGCGGTGGGCTTTGCTAGGCGAAAACTGCTTGTATGGACGAGGTGCTTGTGAGAGCTCAGCGAGGAAGTTTGGAAGTGGTGGAGCCAGGGGGAACGCTCTCTGCCATTCTAAAGTATCCAGAGGAAGACGGGATAAGTCACTATTGGGAGATAGTATATACTGATCCTTGGCGTGGAGGGGAGGGATAGCAATGGCACGACGCCAGAATATAAAATGCTGAGCATATTTTCGCACTTGGCCCAGAGTCAAGATGTTGCTTTGACCAACTTGGTAGAATCTATAGACATGTTGAGCTAAGTGAAGGGTCGGGGTCAGATGTGGTGGGTCACATACGATTGTGTTGGCTTTGACAGCCGTACAAATTCAACCATTGAGGCTGTAGTTGGGTCTGGATCAGCCTGGAGCTCAGCGATGATTTTCTTTTCATCATCAGTGAGTAGCAGAGCAAAGTTGCGATCAAGAAAACCAGGCTCCTCGAGGGCATCCTGACTGATGAAGGTATTGGCGGTGGTGAGCCAAAGGCCGCGCTGGGTCCCCTCTTCGCCCTGAGGGAGGTCATCGATGTAGAAAGGAATAGGAATCTGAACCGAAGGGGTCAGAGAGCCAGCTGCAGTATCGAGATGCAGAGCGGCAATCTTGTTTTGAGACACTGCCTCATATATATCGTGCATGGTAGCGGCCAGTGATGAGCTCTGAAGTATTTCTTTCCAAAGAACACTCATTCGTTTCCCTGATGAATGTTTAATTGTGAGTAATTTGATAAAGTTTTGAGCAGAACATACGCTCCTCTCGCGCCTTGTCTTTGGCGACAAGTATTCGTTTCGACTCTTTCCACACAAATTCGCTATGTTGCTGGCTGTATTTGAAGGCCTTGCTAACCTTCTTTATAATGTGGTCGTACATGGATTCAACAACATCCTTAACTTCGTTACTGCTAGGGTTAAGGATGAAGACGAGGTTAAACATAGTCATGGAGCTGCGTTTCTCATCGTCCTTGTCCTTACCATCTTCCTTCTTGCCGTCCTTTTCCTCTACGGGTTGCTCAGGCGCCTTTCCTGAAGGTAGAGGATCGACCTCATGAGGCGCTGGTTGTTCTTCGTTGTACGCAGAGCGCTTATCAGCGCGGGATGCCTTCTTCGGCTTCTTCCATCTGCCATTTTCAGGGACGTGGATAGGGTAAGATACACAATATAGTGGATCTAATGACAGTTGAAAGAGTTTCTTGTGGTAGGGGCGGGCGGGAGTCAGAATGCCCGCAAGATCGCGAGCAGGGAAGCCTGCAACACGTTCCCACGGAACAATCTGAGATCCAGATTCAGTAAAAGAGTGCTCGTCTGCGTTGCGTCCTTGCTTAGGGAGAGGTACGTCGTCGGCAACATCCGAGAAGCTCTGCTGCGAGAGCCGTTCAAGAAGAATATCCTCAAGGTCGGCACCTGCAGAAGAACTTGGCTTGGAATGAGGTTCGATGTTTGCTGGGTAGTGGAACACAAATGCTGGGCCATCGCGAGAGCGATTGACTACAAGAGCAACAGCGAGGAAATTGTCGCTAGTAACACTCGGCACAGCCATAGTGACGGGTTTCACATGATAAGACTGAGCTCAGGTAAAAGTAGCTGATGGTTGTCACATGAAGCGGTAATGTTGTTGACCTGATGTAAGTCTTGAACGAGTAGTATGTACTAGGCACCTATTTCAGATGTGGTTTGTCGCGATGGGGGTTGTTTGATGAACTGACTAACTACGCCTCAGGTGCTTTGGGGAGATGAGCCTCATGAGCGCCACACTTTCGCAAATAGGTACGAGGGGAGTGAGGCAGGGAGGGTCAACAAGCACGGGCATCACCTAGGGATGAGCGAGGTACGAGGTGGGGGTTTCAAATGAGGCTCATGACATACTAATCTACCACCTTTCTTACCCTAAGGTACCCTTAGCCTGAGGTACGGGACAATTCTTGTGGCGTCTAGGTTCTTTTCAGAAAGGCGGAAGATGGGAAAGGAAGGGAAGGGATAGCAAGCATAGGGAAGCGAGTGAATTCATATTAGAATGCCCTTCGTTAATGATCGAGATGTTTCTTTGTCACAGGCGTTACCTTGTGTAAATGATGACCAACGAGGGAGGCCCTTTTGGCCAGCACCGTAAGGGTTCAAGCAACGTAAAAAGGATCCATGATGTTTAGCGTATAATAGCCTGTCAGATTTCACGAGTCGGTGTGCAGAATAGGCAATTGACAATAAAACAGGGGCCAAGAGAAAACTCGACGGGCCATTTCCTCTCGACCGCAGTAAGCAGGACATATCAATTTATCCAGAGTCAGTGAAACGACATTTGGACTGCTCTGGATTATGTCGTATTTCAGTGAAAGAGGCAGTGCTATTCGCATATCAGTGGCGAGAAATTATTCTGGTTTCCGCATAAGGAAAAAAAAAAAAAAAAAAAACAGACCCAACTGGATTCCCAAAATAATTTACTGCTCATTTCCCTCTCACTTATTCCCATCTCCTCTTCCTTTCCCTAGAATCTACCGACCGGCTACATTATTGTTGGCTCTTTTCTTTCAAGCAGGAGCGCTACTTTGGTGGATGGTCAAGTCAATTTCTACAGGGCACAGAGGACAACACAACCATTGGATCTGAGCATGTGATCCTAGGCCAGAGTATGTACTGTCGACGAATGTTTTCTCCCCTTTCCATCGTACATTATACTGCAATACAATAGCGGTCGAGGGTCGTCTTTTATCAAACACCCCTCGTATTTTCTTACAGCTTCCTTCAGCCAGGGGATTCAAGACATCGTTCCTACATTATCACGCAGTACCTATCTACTATTCGTACCATTTATAAATCCGCGCTGAATCCCTATATTCCTTCCATTGCATCCATGCATCTAGTCTAGGCTTCACATTCACATTCACATCCACATCCACCTTACGAGTGACACGCGACAAATCCTTCCCTCGTATCTAAAAAGCCCCAGGCTGCAGCGGAAAACGGCACTCCCTTCCTGTTCATAAGGTCTAGGCCATCTCTCTGACTGGCCCACGCCCACAAAAGCAACAGCCAGCACCAACACCGCTCCGTCCCGTCTGCCTTAGCTTTATTACTATTTCTACACGAGGTCCCTAACTTTTGCCGGTTTCCGTTCGACTGGAAAGGTAACAGGTCGTGTGCTTTCCCTCCCATTTTATTATTTACCCATATCACCCTCTGCCTGCATCACCGCAGTGTCCTACTGCTTTTCCCTCCGTCATCACCACCATCTCATATTCCGTCCTCGCCGACCCCTCCGCTCCCCGGCCGTCTTGAGCCTCCGGTACCCCTTTCTCCACCGTCTTACGGTACGACCTGCCTACTACCACCGTCGCCGGCGCCGCTTTATCCTGGACCGCCCCGGGATTTACGCCCCTGAACCCCTAAAACATATCTACCTGGCTTTGGATTTTTTTTCTTCTGCAACCCTCACTCAACCTGATCTTTTCCACCTTGATATTTGGACTCGCTCGTTCGCAAACAACTCCGGCAACTCTCCCACCAACGGGCATCTTGACATACCTCTCCTAGTTTTTCTGGCCCGCCGATTATTTGGACCCCGCCATCTCACTCTCCCCTCTCTCAACCGTCCTCCCCCTCAGCGCATACCCTCACCTCCTTATTTTTCACTCATCGCTGCTCTCGCGTGACCATGACAACATCACCCACCAATCTCGATTTTGGCCATGTGCCCTTCTTGGACTTGGCCTACGACAACAATGAATCACAGGACTCGGCTCGAAAACTCATCCTGACACTCATGCCAGACTGGGCGAGCCAAGATTCGAATGTTGAATTTGTGCGTTTTACTGATGGCATCACCAATACTCTGCTTAAAGCCGTCAACCACCGTCCTGGCATGTCCAAGCTTGATGTTGACAGGGATGCTATCCTACTCCGAGCCTACGGTCATGGAACTGCCGTTCTCATTGACCGTGAACGTGAGGCTGAGAACCATGAGCTGCTCATGAAATATGGTCTTGCTACTCAGTTGCTTGCCCGTTTCAAGAATGGCATGATGTACCGTTATCTCCTGGGTAAACCTGCACGTGCCCAGGATCTTCGTGAACCTCTAATACTGTCTGCCATCGCTCGTCGTCTTGCACACTGGCACGCAACTGTGCCTTGCTTGCCGGACCCCAACCATAGTCGGGACGACAGGCATGTAAATGGCGAGACCAAACTCAATGGGCTTGCCAATGGTAACACCAGCACCAATGGCGATAGCCAGACCAAGGGGAATACCAACGGTATTATGAATGAAAACAACAAGTCTCTCCAAGAACAGATTGATAATGCAGCCCCTGGAAAAGCTCCGCCTAACATGTGGACAACCATGCAGAAATGGATTTTCGCCTTGCCCACTGATACGGACGCTCAGCGACAGAGGCAAGCACTGCTGCAGGCGGAGTTGCAAGAGATGGTCCAGAAACTGAGCCAGCGGCCTGGCTTGGGCAAGAATGGGGTACGTTCATAACCATACAGTTACCTGATGGAAAATATTAACCTTATGTGCGTAGCTTGTATTTGCGCATTGCGACCTTCTGTGTGCCAACGTTATCATCCACGAAGACGATGAGGCGGCTCCTACCGTCGACTTCATCGATTACGAGTATGCTACACCATCGCCTGCGGCTTTTGACGTGGCGAACCACTTTGCAGAGTGGGCAGGATATGACTGTGACTACTCGGCTGTACCCAGACAGGATCAACGACTTGCATTTGTGAGGGAGTACATCAAATCTTACTTTTCTTTAACCGGCGAGGAGGTCGATGAAGAGGAAGAGGTTCGGAAACTCATGACCGAGGTCGATGCGTACCGAGGAGTGCCAGGGTTTTACTGGGGTATCTGGTCCCAAATCCAAGCTGTCATTTCCAAGATTGACTTTGACTATGCTCAATATGCTGAACTGCGATTGAGTGAATACTGGGCATACAAGGGCGAGGAGGATGGCAGCCGAAAAGCTTCAGGCCAAGAAATGCCATTGAGGGAAAAGACTTGGTGGCGCGCCGAGTAGGTGAATCCACTGACATTCAACTGAGCATACCCGGCATGGCAGAGCGGCAGTCGAAGCAGGGACTGGAGCAAGTGACACTTTACTCTGTATTAATTGTCAATCAGTAAGCGAGAGCGAGATTTCCTCTGTGGCTACTGTGGGCGGGGAAACGATCAAAACCGCGTCGGAAATGGGAATGGACACAACGAGCAACAGTTACAAGGAGGCCATTCCTGCCCTTGTTACTTTTTAGATCCAGGTCTGGCTTCTCAGAACCGACGGGCTCTGTCGTTTCCGTTCTTGGCTTTTCCCAGACCCCCTCGTCCCACGTTCCCTGGACGCTCTCTACTACTTTACGTACATGACGAACAGCCAACCCCCCCGTCCATTCCTAGGGCTGGGCGCGATCCCATTCTATTGATATGATTTTCTTTGTTTTCTTTTTCTTATTTTATGTCATTGTTGCGTGTTCTTGCAATGTTATGACCATGTAAAGAAAGCTCAACAGCGGATAGGATGGCATCAAGGGATAAAGCCATTCAACATGAGCGATAGGTACTGCAACCAGAGGAGTAGACAGGTCATAAATGAGTTGTCTCTCCCGCATGTCTAGCTATTATAATTGAACCTGCAGTAGATGGGTCCTTTTAATATAAATATGGACATTCTCACATACAATACCTCATGGAGGGCATGACCACACATTTACAGGAGAGAAAAACCAAGGTCCGTTAATGTGATGCCTTTGTTGATACTCGGCATCAACATATGATTCCATCGTGCTCTTCCTCATTACCGAGACATTTCGGACTGGTCCATTTACTTGAATGTTATTACCTAGGCCGACAAGAAAAGGCGGGCATTGTCCAACCACATGCAGCTACACTCTCATAGGCTAGAACCCGAGGGACAGGTGCATCACCAGAAACAGCATCTTGCGTTCATCACACCCGCTTAGCCAACCGGGGAGATGTCCCCAAGATGGCTAGAAGAGGAGGGCAGGCGGCTGTCTACAGAAGGTACATGTCTTGGTTGATTTAGGGTAACAACAGCAAAGTATGACTGGATGGTGTGGCCGTATGGGACCAAGCAGACCAGCAGACGTGGCTGGCATTGGGGATGAGAGATAAAGATGAGAACCATGAGACGCTTTGGAGCCAGGTAGGGTCCGACGATGTAGTGTCACATCAAGCCCTTTTGGGGGGGGGGGGGGGGGGGCAGGCTGGGCCATTTGAATGTTTTGCCTCTGAGCTGGGGACCATGGTCTCGTAACACATACCTACCAGGCTACTAGGGGAAGGCAATGAAACGTAGGACCTCCGTCCCCAGATGATGAATATACTTGGGTATGTCAACGCTACGCTTGGAGAATATTTGATGAGTTTATTTAGGCATTCTCAGTCAAACTCTGAGGTTTTGTTTTCTAACGCCCCTGCGCGAGGCCAGGGTATCGTTTAGTGACTTTTGCAAACTTGCCTGGTGGGGGGACGTTTTCTGAGCACTTTACCTAAGGTACCATACCTAGGTTAGGTAGGTACGTACTTTAAGCATACGACATGTCTGGTTGCAGATTTTCCTTGAAATTGAGGTCATCGAGATGAAGAAAGAAATTAGATGTAGACACTTGCTACATCGAGCGCCAGGAATGGGTTGGCTTCAAGAGCTTGATCATAGGTAATCCATGTTTGGCTAAGGGAGGCCCAGCTGGGGGGGAACAAGGCAAGGTGCGGTAATAAGATAAGGTGCTGCAGGTCTTTCTCCAGAAGCCCAGCTCGCAATTTAGGAATTAATTACCTCGATGGCCATGCCTCATGCTAAGGTAAATGTCGCATAAATTCAGACATGGGCTGCCTTTTTAGCCTCGAACACCAACGAGATGAAGGGTCGACCAGGGTTATTTCCAAAACTCGTGGCTTTGCAATGGACGGTTGAAGAAGCGGGGACGCTTGGGCGTTGCCCTGTGGCTTCTTTCCCTTTGCCCACCTTCCATTCTTTCCCTCATACCTACTCCGTACCTTACCTAGGTAGGTACCTATTATTTAGGTCGGATAGAAATCAGGAAACTTAAGCAGAGGATTACAGCCTACAGGTAAAAGTGACCCAGTTTTTATTGCCCTAGGTAAGAGTGCCTACTGCCCTCGGCGATTATTTATTTCTCTTGTAAATACCTAAATATTCGTCTTTAAATAAAACAAGAGGGAAAGAAAGAATTAATAAAAGAAGACTATTCTAAACAGTTGATCCTTTGCAACAGGGTCTAAAACCTTGCATCAGGCATAACTTATGTAGGTCTCTGGCAACCTATTCTGTACCCAAGCTTCTATTCCCTGATTTTCTTTTTTTTTTTCCTGCTCTGTTTGGCCCATGTCTTCTACTCACGTTCGATTGAATGTGCGCTTGTGCTGCATGCATGGCCGCTAAACACTAACATCCTTGCATCTGCCTAAGAACCGTTGATGTGGGCGGTCCAGGGTTCCAGAAGTCGCTTCTCCTATTGGCTCCTTCTCTGGTTTCAAAACCTTGAGTTCCAGTCGGGAAGGAGCATGGTCCATTTTGTCGCCATCCAGCATCCACATCAACATGGACTTTGACATCCACAATTTTCTTCCACACCCACAATCCCGTCCCGTCTTCCGTTGTCGGGTTGTCAGTGACACTGTACGCTCTTAGCTCATGTTCACAAGCTTACCGACTTTTATCATCAACCTAGGTACTTAAGTCAGTCATCTTCTTTTACGTGGGGAAGAGTACGCGTAGCAACCAAAAATGCTTGAAGAGAAATGCATACTTGCCTGCCAACCTACCACCAACTCAGGTACACAAGAGGAGTGAATGACCAGGCGCCTCCGGCTCTGACTTTTGACAGTCTCCAAAAGAGCTTGGGCCAGGCCCAGGGTACCTGAGCTACCCAGCTTTTACCAGGCGACTACACCTTACTATCTCCATCTCACTTAGCTCCTAGCTTCCTTCATTGCCATGGGATTGGGTAAATTGTCCCGGCTATACTAAACTTTACTATCCAGGATATGGCAATAGCATGACGCCTCAGCCATGGTCTCCAGACTCTCAGCTTCACAATGCCAATCTCGGCAAAGTCAGATAAAAAACGCTTGATCAATGCTTCCCAAGGTCGTAGTCGATCACTCATATGCAGGGAAGACCGTGTCTTTGGAGACAGATAAAGACGGACACGCTACCAATGCTCAGTACAGCAACATACTGTAGTCCCATACATACAGGTGCCTCCAGCACAGCACCTCCATTTGCAGTAGCGTCGACAACAGGGACGAACATGGGGTGACCTCCTCAGGCGCTGCTGGCCTTTTTGCTCGTCAACTATCTTCCGCGCTTTATCACTTTGGTTCTTTGGTCCTCTCATTTCTGGCTCTGAACTAGATTAGACTAGACAACCCCGAGGGTTTCTGTCGGAACTTTTAGGCGCATTCGCCACACTATCCTAGCAATCTCTCTCCCTTGGACAATCTCAAACCCAGCCAAGCCCGGCCGAGATCAAAGCAGTGAGAGCTACCTTGGGTCTGGGAATTGGTCAAGTAGCCTCACCAAACGTCCTCTCGTTTTTACAGTACCGGCAGGAAAATCACCAGCCCCACTGAATCTTCTCAGCCAAAGAACGAAACGTAATGGAGGGTCAAGCGCGTACTGAAGCTGTCCACGTTGCGGCGAGACATGGCGCTGCGATTCAAACGTGAAAAGAAACAATATCAAACAAAGACAGTACCAACGCTAAGGATCGGCCAGCATGCACATGCACTGCCCACGATGACAAGCGTGGGCGCAAAGCCACAGCAACGGCTTGAGTTACGCCCACGTTGTCTCAGTTCCTGCAGCCTCTCTACTCTATCCGTAATAAATAACGGCTATCGAGAAATGTAACAGGCGGCACCAAAGCCAGCTGCCCAGATAGACATACTGTGCTCAGCTCTTGACATTCTCGTCGATTGACGCTCCTCCCGCTCGATAACCGTTGTACCTGGGAGGCTTGGCCACCTTCCATGACAGGGTTACGACCGAGAAGGGGCTACTACCCCGACAAGGCTACCATGGCAAGGTCACCGTGATGGAGCATGCGGACGAGGGGGCGAGCTGGGCCAGCAGGGCGAACGGGACGAACAGCTCGCGCAGGGTTGTGGTGCTGGAATCGCTCTCATGCCTGGACTCGTGGCTATTGCTAGGACCCGGTTGGTGGGTGGTTCCCCGCTGTCTGTCATTGGGATCATGGCCCTGGGATACCTCCAACGATACTGACAAGCCAATATTCGCACTGAGTTATCCAGTGCTTTACAACAGGTCAGATACCGTGCCAACATGGGCAGAGAAGCACGGCCCTTTCTCACTCTGTCGCCCATTCTTCAGTTGAGAAGCTCTCCTGTAATCAACTGAGTTCGACAGCGAATACAAAGCGTTGTACCCTGCGGCGCCCTTGCAATCCGCGCTTTATACCTGGCTAACTGCGGGCTCCAGACGGATCCAGGCCCAGAGACCGCACCGCATCGTTGTCGGCACTATCTCCAAATCTGCCGTGACGGGGGAGCTATGCCCCACCTTGCTCACTCTTTGCCCTCACTCCCTCGCTGTGCCTCACACAAGGCCGGGGCCTTGGGGGGGTGAGGGCCCAGCACAATGCAATGTCGTGCGCTCGTGCCCTCTGATAAATCTTGGCTCGTTCATTCGTCTTGATTTCTAACATCTCCACGAGAGCCTCCGGATCGATTTTTGATATTGCCCGTCCGGGGGGGCTCATACTCTCGTCTTGTTAATTATTCCTTCTAATCCTCTCACTCTCTTGCTTCGGGCGACGGCTGCCCACCTTCTGTTGTGTACCACCGACAAATGGCCACTGGCAGATGCGAACAGTAACCAGCCAGCGAACTTCCCGGAAAGGCGACCAGTCATGCTCAGCAGCTCAGGCCCATTCAACAGGAACTCATAGAAAAGTCTACTCTGGACGAGATGAGATGATCTGGTCCAGAGATGAGCCGGGATGACTACACTCCACGGGGCCTATCCGACCCGGAGTCCCATCTTGATCTTGCCGGCCAACGTCAGCGACCTCAGGTTGATACAGGCACTGGGTCGGAGGCAGTTGCACCGTCACCAAATCATCAAGGTCGACATGTTACTCTCAATGCCATTGTCGAGGTCGATATGCTGCGGCACAAACTTCGTGCCCTCGAAAATCTTGTCGAACGTTACGGTACGCTCTGTTCCGCTTTCCATTACTTTGGAGCGCTGTCACCAAGATTTTGACCTTCCACAGTCTGTGGCGAATATACCAAGTCATATCTAATTCTCACTTTTGTAGGCATTTCATCAAACATCCCCTCTCTTTCTGAAGCTGAAGAGGCTCGGGCTCTCCAGTATCGTTGTGAATGCCTCGAAGCTGCATGTAAGCAACAGAGTAAGTGAAGAACCTCGCTGTGCACGGTCTATCTTGCAACCTCCTGTAGAGTATCTGATATGGGTAGAACTAACAGTATAGACATGGACGTCGCCCGCGCTTTAAAAGGCTCATCTCCATTTCCACCACCTCAAGAATATACATCATGGCTCGATCATCATCTTGCGCATCATGATCGAGTAACACACTCTTTCCCCTCCGCGGCTTCTACTTCTATTACCAACTTCTCGAGGGCACCCTTTAAGTGTTCGGACGAACAATGCATCCACTATGTTTACGGATTCTCGACGCATCTGGAACGGGACAACCACCTTAGACTGCACTTAGCGAAGACTGCAGGTGAATCTGGATCATTTGTGCCTGCCCAGAGCTCTTCGAGTGTTTCCGAAATACCAGAGACAGGCAGCGGTGCTCTGCCTCGGGATCGGTTGCCGCCTATTCAACCCCCAACCACAATCGTAACGAGTAATCTCCCTCCTCTACCATTCCCGACACCCTCAACCGCCTCCACAGCGACGACAAGAAGGGACCACAGTTCAAGCTTCTCTTTCTCGGACCCTAAAACTGCGCTGTCAAGAAGCGGCGAGGAAACCACATCTGACCCACAGCTGCCTCCTCTCAAAAGAGCTCGCGTCGGACATGATCGTCTGAAGTCAATAGGGGAGCTGAAGCTACTCCACAACAATGACCCGTGTCTTCGATGTCGAGCTTCGAACAGACCTGTAGGTCACACCGTTATCTGCTGAGTGACCTTGAATGCTTACCATTCATTCTAGTGCGATGCAAACAACCCCTGTTCCCGATGTTCGGGGATGCCGTCATCCGAGTCCGAGGCACATTGGAGTATCTTGGGATGTTATCGTGGATCAGTGACCTCTCTTGTTGATGTTTTGCTTCAAGGTACCGGCCATTCTTTGTCCAGCTTTCCGCTTTAGCTGACCCTTGATAGGATCGTTCGCCTGGTCACAACCTCAAACACCGCTAACACCCTCTTATCCTCGGCGAGGGAGCATCAACGATCAAATACTCGCCCAGAACCCCACTTTGTTAGCCGTAAAAAGGCCTGCCTGGAGGCTTGATTTTCAGGATACTTTTTGGTGGCAGGATGGAGAGCCTGGCCTTGATGAGCGTATTAACCAGCCTCTAGGTCCTGGCTACCACGATCAAGGGACAGCGCCACCTGTCCTACAGCTCATTGCCTCTAGCCCAAGTTTCCGGGGTGCTGCCTTTGATCTTCTGGAGCTGTTGAGTGCCAGCGGTCAGTTTTCCATGTCCCGGGAAGAGGAACAAACGACACATCCCTCGCTTTTTCGCGTCAAGCAGCTCTTGCGCGAAATCATATTTTACGACACCTCTCAGCCGAGCCAAATATTACGGAGCGAAGGCACCTATCTTCCGCGCACGCCTGTTGATCATCGTCCGTCTACCGAGCGCAACGTTTCCTTGAGGGAGTGTACCCGACGGTACTTGATATCTCTGGATTTCGCAGCTTCTATTTTACCTACTATGGGCCTGAGGCAGTGGCTAGGGGTCTTCGTTTCGATCTGCATCTTTAGTGCCGTTAACACCATATTGGTTGACATTGCCTTATCGTTCCAGGGAAGCGATCCATCGCAGGCCAGCACAACACCCACGGAACGACCCGACCAAGTCATTCGAAGTGTCTACCAAGCTTTGGTCTCTCTGTTCGCTACTTCAAACGACCCTTTGTCCAATGTATCTGAGCTCGAAGACCCCATCGCCCGTAACATTGCAAGAATCATCCGCCGAGACCAGTGGCCGCCACGGCATTTATTTTCGAGCTTTGATTTTCTTATGAATCTCGGTATGGGGGAAATCCCTAATGCTGGTTTTAACGGCTTTGTTTTGCCAAGAAGGCAATCATTAGATTTAAGGGGCTCAAGGGTTTTCCCCCTAACACAACTGGAGAGTACGGCAAGACAGCTTTACCTGAAGTCCA
Organism: Fusarium verticillioides 7600; assembly: GCF_000149555.1. Taxonomy (NCBI): domain Eukaryota; kingdom Fungi; phylum Ascomycota; class Sordariomycetes; order Hypocreales; family Nectriaceae; genus Fusarium; species Fusarium verticillioides. The sequence continues at coordinate 1,830,371 of NC_031675.1, read as the reverse complement.
CGCCATCCCTTACTTCAGCAGGTCTGTCGTCACAATACATACCTTCTGGCTCGCGGTCGGATTTTCCTTTGCCTGGTCAGTTCTCATTGCCAGGTGATGTTGGAGGACGCACCCGAAGACATACGATAGGTGATGATGTATCACCACGTCTGGAATCCCGGCGACTTTCGGGTGAACCAATTTCCCCGTCAAGGCTAAAACCACCTTCTCGTCGAACTTCTCTACGCCGAGTGTACTGCGACAAGTGTAATGAACACCCAGATGGCTTCCGTGGTGACCACGAGTTACGCCGCCATATTGATGCCAAACATTCAGCCACGGTCAAGCGATGGGTCTGCAAAGAACCCAAGAGCCAAATGCCTTCTGCCCCCCAACCAGTGATTCCATTGTCAAGATGCAAAGCATGCTTAGCACAGAAACGCTATGGCGCATATTATAACGCTGCTGCACACCTCCGCCGCGCACACTTCCGACCTCATCGAGTGGGTAAAGCTAGTGGTGACTGGCCATCCATGAGTATTTTGAAAGACTGGATGCGAGAAGTGCGCCAATCGGTCGATGTTCCGGAAGAGCATATCTCCAGCGGTGAAGATGACATGGACGATTATCCAGCACCCGCTGACTACAGAGATCCGATACCGCAACAAGTCCCCACGATTCCTGATGCATTACCAGCAATTTCTACCTTAGGTCCATTACTTTCGTCAAGTTCTATCGAACCATCAATACCAATCGAACGAGCAAGTCCGTCTCGACGGCCCACTGAAAATCGCACCAGGTGCCCTCATCCGGACTGTGGCCGTGAGTTTCGCGACCTGGCTTCTCATATGCTTACACACCAAGAAGAGCGGCCTGAAAAATGCCCTATCGTAACATGCGAGTACCATACGAAAGGATTCGCACGCAAGTACGATAAGAATCGCCATGCTCTTACTCATTATCGTGGAACGATGGTATGCCCATTCTGTCCTGGTGTTGGCAGCCCCTTCGAGAAAGTCTTCACTCGTGCCGATGTCTTCAAACGGCACCTAACTGCTGCCCATCAAGTTGACCAGACAGGCCATAGCAGCGGCCACCGGCTACCAGGGGTGGATGATCCTGTAGGCACGAAAGCAAGGTGCTCTATATGCAAGAACGGGTTTGGTACTGCGCAGGATTTCTATGAACATCTAGATGACTGTGTGCTTGGCGTAATTGTGCCAACGACAAATACGTCAAGTCAGCCAACCCGACTGCAAGGATCACCCCGATAACATTGGATCGCAAAATGGGCTGTATAATTGACAGGACTACTACGATGTCCGATGAAAACTGAACGAACGCTACGGCTGGGATTATATTGAACGATAGGGGCAGTGAAGCGATTATTCATCATTACTACTTCTTCTTTTTCTGCTCTCCCTTCTTCCCTTTTGTTATTTTTTAGCATCATTAAGAGTATGTGCCTGGTGCACCGCAGGAATAAGTTTCGATTCTAGATACCACCAAGAGTTACGGCGGCATTGGTCGCATTTTTGTTTTACTATCAGCATATCCTTTGATCAGGCATTATGTTTTTATGTTTATATTTAGTCTAGTACGCAACTTGGAGTTGCAACTGGCTCATTATCGTTACATCTCTTATATGTCACCAAACCTCTTTGATCATTGGCAAGGCAAGATTTGAAATACGTACTTATTGTAAAAGCCCAAGTCTGGGCTGATACATGATTCATCTGCCCCTCTCCCGTTTAGACATGCATCATAATAATAATAATACCTCCTCATGTATCAAAGTGACATACGCGAACTTTTAAATTCCGAAACCAGGAATGACTAACTAATGATATATTAAACCCAGACGCCAAGATCATGCTGTAAACCGCTGACTGCTACGGAATAAAATGTGTGTAACGCAGTGATTCGCTCCGAATACAACCATGCTTGGACATGATCACTTCGAATTAGAATCATCAGACGGCACAGCCGTCTTCTCATTGATTGGGTCAACCATGAGAGACTCGTCGCGACGGCCAATGTGCTTGGGGCTAGAGCGCTTGAAGAACTCATGAATCTCTGGCGAGAACTCGCCGTCATCGGGCATGGCACCTTCAGTCTCCTTGGGACCGCGGCTGGCCTGGACAAGCTCCCATTCGGTACGCATATCCTGGACCTTGGTCCGCCAGTCAGCCTCGGGGTCGTAACTCTTACCGAGGCCTCGGAAGCGCTCCCACAGGGACAAATGAGCAGGGTTGACAGCAACACCGTGGTACTCACTCTCCTTGCCATCCCGAATATAGTACCAGCGGCGCTCCTGCTCCTTAAGATCAAGACCGGTAGTGTCGGGAAGGAAGATCCAAGTCAGAAGCATACCAGCGAGACCGAACCATGGGACGACGTAGAATTTAGTCTGGTCATCGATGTAGTTGTAGAGAACGGAAGCGAGAAGAGCGCCAGATTTGCCGATACAGGCGGAGAAGCCGTGGGCAGTAGCACGGATGGGCGTGGGGAACACCTCACCAGCCACGAGGAAGGTGACCGAGTTGGGACCGAACTGGTTAAAGAAGGACGAGATGAAGTACATGGCCTGGAAAGCATGGATACCCGCGGGACTGGTGTAGTAGTCGAACTTGAAGGCGGGGATAACGAACATCAAGAAGCACATGAAGAAGCCCACTTGCTGCATCATCTTCCGGCCGTACATCTTGTTATCGATGAGAAGAGATGCGAGATAGTAGCCGGCCAGGGAGACGGTGATATTGACAAGGTTCCAGGTCCAAGTAGTGAACCTAGACTTGCTGTCAGGAGAGATGACCTTGATGAACTGACCCTGGAAAAGCTTGTTGCCGTAGAAGAAGACATCGTTGCAGAACCAAGTACCAGCAGTAGCAAAGAGACGTCCACCAAAGTTGGAAAAGCAGTGGCGAAGAGCATTCACATCATAGCCAGTGACGTTGGAGCGCTTCTTTGCCTCAGCGAGCTGCTTACCAGCGCTGCGCATCCGGTAAGTACGATAGTAGAGGAGCCAGAGCGTACCGATGGCAGGGAATGCAAAGGACAGTCGGAAAGTATACTGGGCAGCCGACTTGCTGTAGGGAGGCGAACTCTTTCCGTTGTTGAAGATGGCGAGCAGAACAATGAGGATGACTTGGTTCACGAACTGGCCCCAGCCCTGCATGAGGAAAGCCGTGGTGACACGGCGGCCACGGTGCAGACGATCTTCACGAGTCGAGATAATTCCACCAGAAGAAACACCTTCAAGAGAAGAAGTTGCTGTAATGGGGTACTCGCCACCAACACCGAAACCGTAAAAGAAGAGAGACCAGGCATAGCAGATAACCCAGCCTTGGAGGGTAAGGCCCCACGAGGCAGTGAGCATGAGCAGGCCGACAAACATGATGGCAGCGTCCTGGATGAGGCCCCATCGGCGACCGACCCAATCTCCCATAACCTACGAACAGTCAGTACAATGGAAACTACCATATATACGGTAATAACAGAAGGGGGAGGGAGAACTTACACCAACAACAGCCTGGCCAACCATGATACCGATGATTTCGAGGTATGTCACGGAGGCAATCCAGTTGTGAGAGCAGGTAGTGGGTTCCTTGCCCCAGCAATCAGGCCAGACAGCTTTGAAGAGAGGCTCGAGGTTACCAATGGAGAAGAGGACATAACCCTCCAGACCAAGACCGGCTCCAGGAATGACAGCATGGCGGAAATACCACGAGAAAGGCGAAAGAGGGTCCTCCTTGAACATGGACCAAGCAGTCTTGGCCTCCTCCTTGGCAGCATCGTTGTCGACCTTTGAAACGAAGCGATAACGCTGAGTCAGTGGCAGATCAGCCCAGTAGACGCCGTCCTCAGTGTAGGAGTCGTCTGGGCGGGTTACATGGCTGAAGATGCGACGCTCATCAGCAGTGGCATATGCGATAGGCTCATCTGAGATGTGCTCAGAATCGCTGTCTGGAGGACCGTGCGGGACAGGGATCTCGCCTGGGATTGTAGACTCATGATGATGGTGCCTATGAACCATTTTGAGAGAAGGCGGTTGGAGCCTCGGGTGATGGTGAAGGTGCTTGATTCAAGGTGATCCCGCAGTTGTGTATGGGGGTTTTGTTGATATGAGGAGGCAGGAATAACTAGGCGGGTAGACAGACTAGGTGGAACAAGATGTATATTCCATGCGCAAAGCGAAAATGCCAACCACCAACGGGGTAGAAAAGTTTTATGCTGGAGGCAAAGAAGAATTGCCGAGGGCCCGCCTTAGATTGGGTCGGGAACGAATAACGAACAATTGAGGAATTCAAGACTTGGGATTGCCTTGTCTTGGCTCTGGAGAGAAACGGGAAACCGACGGCTCTTCATGGCGCGAGGAAGGGCAGTATTTGAACTACATCACGACCGAGATAGCAGCAACAAGAGCTCGGATATTCAAGACGAGTGTGACGGGCATCTTGAAGAAGCAGCAGCCAGTAAGAAGACGTAAATTAACCTCGTGGGAGAACGTGTGGACGAAAGTCGATCTCTGGGGTCAAATTGGGAGGGTGTGCAGGATAGGATAGCTCCCGTGTCCCGTTCCTTGACCGAAAGCAACTGTGGCCGCCTCGTCCTCGCCTCAGGGACCAGAGGCAGAGCCAGAGCTTTGCGGCAATGTACCGTTACCGACATATGCGTGGGAGCTGTCGAAACAGAGAGGAAAAGCGGGCTATAGGTTTAGCTCTAGAACTATCCGTAGGTATGTACTAATGTAAGAAACACCAGGGGTGAGTGGGTGGGAGGGTGGGTGACATGGCATTGGGTGGGCAATGCGTGATGAGATCCGCCGCCGGTTGGGTCATGCCCTTATCCATCACAAAGCCGAGAGATCCAGGCCAGATGCTGAGCCACGGACAGCCGATTGTTGTACTAGTTTGGAGATGTGCGGATAAAGGATATGCAATGTTATTGGCGTCTGAGAGTGCACAATGCAGTGCGAGGGCAGGGGATTGGGCAATGTCAAGGTCAACTCCAAAGTTGAATAGTATATGACGATACCAGAAGCAATGACGTCGTTATTTACAGATTTGTAACAGACTAATGTGCCGTACCCGATTGAATTTGACGGATGAGGCTCACACAAATCGACGGGAGACTTGGAGAGAAGCACGTTTTCGACACCGAAGCGTAACAGGCTGGACGGTTGCAAGAGGAGGATCCAATTCGGACAAGGAAAAACCTGGGGTTCGCTCATTATCTTGAGAGGGCAGCTACGCACGCGAGCAAAAGCGCGTAAGAGACAGGCAGAGACTGGCGGACCCGGATAAAACGGCATCTACGAGACCCGCCTGACTTGTTTCGGCCGACGCCGTTGGCAGGTAACGAGCCTACGAGGCCGATCTCTGCTGAAAAAAAAAAACTCGCATCATTGCATTCAAAGAGTTGAGAGAGTCAGGGTCTTGACCCTCTAAAATCCTTGTTCAGCCATTGAGCTTCTGTTGTTTCGATGCGTTCTGAATGCTCGCGTTCCGCACCACTCATTTTACGGCCCTTTTAGCTCCCTCCCACCTTTTACTTTTACTTTTTTTTTTTATACATACATACATACATAATTCTTTTTCCCTTTCGGTGTCCTATTCCAGACACCGGGAGATTAATAGTTTTAATTCATGCATACCCCATCAGTCAGTACATATCACGGGTGTTCGGCTCTCTGGCTTGTCTTCCTCGTTGTCTGTTTCCCTTTGATACATGTCAACCGATGCCAAGTCTTTCCTTTTTCTGCTATTTCCATTTCCCGCCTCGGCGCTGTCGGGAGCCGCAGCTGCGCGTCTCGGCATTGGTGCCCTAAGCCTAAATAGGGTATATTCAGGAAAAATTCGCTGCATGAAAAACTGGAGAGAAGGTACAAAAGTACATCTGGCGGGTCCTCTTTTGACGACGTCCACCTAATGCGGAAAGAGGTCGTGTGAGGTCGTTCGTTGGTCTTTCTGTCTCTCTCGTCTGAGGTGCCTGGTTGCCCATGCATGGCCTTTGGTCAATGCAACCTTCCCACACAGTCACTCACACAGCCCAACTCAATTCACGTGCTGAATCAAGCCCTCCCTGCTTCCCTTATTTTACCGTGTTTAAATCTTGTTACTTTAAGAGTAAAAGCTAAACAAAAGCTTAATTTCCTGCGTCGATCCCAACTTAGGTAACTAACTGCCTGGCATAAACCTGCGAGACTTCTTCGTGGCGGCCTAGGTAACCGGTAAAAAAAGACAAATGCCTCCATCGCTGCTAACCAGACCCCGCTTCCTCTCCGTGAGGTTAGTAGGTAGCCTGTAATCTTTTACGTACTGCATCGCATCTGTCGAGTCACTCCCCCTCAGCTCATCTTGACAACCTTTGTATGGATAGGTCGAACCGGGGAGGAAATTAAAACTCGGGACCTTGAGCCTAAGTGACAAAAAGATTAAGGTAATTCAGTATAAACTTAGGATGAGTTCAAGATACCCTTTGTGGAGTTTATTTTATCACCCTAAGCTCGAGTCTCATATTCTCTTGCTCTCTAAAGGTAGGATAGGTAACAGGCTACACAGGTTAGGTAGGTACCTGAGACAGGCAGCCCGTGACGAGATGAGCTAACAAAAAGCCAGACACCAACTAGTCCACAATCTTATACCGAGAGCTTTTTTGTATGCATCTAGAAACTTGTCGCGTGCGTTACATTTCTCTTTCTCCAGTTCATTCCTTGTATCGGTATCATGTAGCCGTCAAACAACTGGCCATCGAGTGATGGCCGTCTATGCGTTTCTGACGATGCAACACTTACAATAACCATCTCGTCACCAAATATTGGTGACAGATAACCTGGCGTCCCAGATGCCTGCCTGCCTACATACCTAGGTAGTTACTAAGGTATGTATGTACCTTGTGCAAGCAACTCGAATATCTTATCCACCCTCCTACTGTATGCCCCCCTCTCAACTTCTCCATCCTTCCCCCATTTTGTAATAACCATAACACGTATGCATACTGAGTTGGTGGATAGCACTCCCACAACCCCCTGCACAATGAAACCATGTACTTGATTGCCATTTGTTGTCGAAGCTGCCTCGACACAAGATTCACTCATGACTACAGACCCCACGCTACCTTATATTCAATGCCCCCCTCTTCACATTTCCTTTGCTTTTCGCTTTGACTGGACTTATTACTATGGGCTAAGATGAAACAATCATACACTATGATTACCTCAGGTATCTTTCTCCTTCGTTAATTCTGTTCCAGCTACTTTGGTCTTGCGGCCATGATACGTTTTTGAGAATTGCAAAACCACACCCACCAGTACAAGACATCGGCATTGCGTGCGCAGTATACCTACTAATCTCAAATGCTCGCTGTGGTATGCTGGGCTGGTGACATTATGTGTGCGTTTAGTCAGATCAAGACTAACATAGCAAGTGAATGTAGAAACAATTGAGTACCTAGTTATGATCAAATCCACAGCCATGGCCTTTATATCTGCTATATTGTTTCAACGCCACTCCAAACATTCACAGGCACCACCTCTTTTATATTTGTAGCCGGGGCCAAAGTCTCCATGCACCAGTAGCTGCATCCTGGTTTTTTCTTGTTGTTTTTATCCCCTTCAGTTTTTATGGCCCCCTTCTCATCTTTGCATAGCTCGCATCCCCAAGAAATGTCAACTATAGCGAAGTCAAGGGAAGCTCCAGTTCCTATATTGCGGGAATCCCTGGAGCATCTCACACAGATCAGTCTGTTCGCCTGCAAACCCTTCCCCTTAGTCGTCGAACTATCGCTTGCATTCGAAGCCTTCATTCGCAGTCCAAGTCGACTCACTTGTCATCGCTCAAACGCCACGCTGCATTTCATAGATACAAAGGAAATTCCAACTTCAAGATACCGGGCGAAACATGTACATCTTCGTGGACCATGTGTACCCAGTAGCTCATTTCATGCCATGCACCGAGCTTGTATGGGAACTCTTATTTCTCAGTTGGCCGTGGTGTCGCTTCCCCATCATTGCCGCCATCGTCATCTCCTTTGACAACCGTTAAAGGCCGAGGTGTTGCGTCTACACTGTCTGTTCCATCCTTCTCCTTATTGGGTGTAACACCTTCTGCCTTCAGTCCTGCATCAGGTGGAGTACGTGCAGTGGGTTCTGCAACCACTTCACCATCCAGAACTCCAGTCTCCATCTCCTTTGAAGGCGTGGTCACGACTTGCGTCACAGCTTCAGGCGTGCTTTCCGAACCCACTGTCAAGCTATCGTGACTGTTGGCCCGCATCATTTCAATGCCGAGCTTCGAGCTGGGCAGACCGGCTTTGCTCAGTATCTGCTGGCTATTGCGGCCGTGGTGCTTTTCTCGACCACTTCCCAGTTCTTCGTCTTCATCATCAGCTGATTCGGTGCCCTCCAAAGTTCTATGTTCAGGGCCTTCTCGTCGCCCTCTCAGCTTATCGTTGCTTCGTGGGCGGTGTTCCATCTGAGCCGGCGCGGATTGCTGAGCAACGAGAGAAGGTACTCCCTTCCTTAGGGGGTCAGAGGCATCGTTATTGTCTGTGATGTTCAAGCCACCTTCGTCCCATTCGTTTGTTGGCTTGCGACTAACAACGACCGGCAACTCATCAGTCGTCACAGATTCCGAATCACCAAATAGTGATGATGTGATCGAGTCCTCACGACTTGACATCATTGCATTTCCCAGTCGACTCGCAAAGATGGACGAGCCTGATGTCGGACTGTCTTCAAGTCGTGAGTTGGCTTTGCGGATTCCCATTGGGATCGGGCGTGGCATACTTGATGATTGACCTGGTGACTCGGGCCGCCACTGACACAATCCGCGCAGAACTTCAGTAAGCTTGGACGAGCTGATGGGCTTCTCGATTAATGAATCAAAGTAATGTGGTGCTTGAAGCTCCTTGAGGTAAGCTGTAATGGCTACAATCGGTGTGTGAGAATTAGCATTCTTGGTCTCCCGAATCATTCGTGCCACATCAGCTCCATTGATTTGAGGAAGCTGATACTCGAGGAAAATGACGTCGAACTTGATCTCACTCATCGAGTATCGAACAGCTTCAGACCCATTTGGTACGGATATTGTACGACATCTCAACTTTTCAAGCAATTTCTCCATTACCATGCGAGATACCGGGTGATCTTCACAAATCAGCACATCGAGAGGCCGGAAAGTAGGGCCTCCATCGAAGGCAATCTGCGAGAGCCGCCTTGAGCTCTGTCTGCGCCTCTGTACTCGGAGAAGGGCGTTATGCTTCTCGCCTTCGTTATCTGATGAGGACGGTGACATGTCAAAGACTTGGCTTCTCCGATTTCGATGATGGTGCATTATGTCAGAAGCAACAGGACTGCCGTCCTGAGATTGAGAGCCCACAGTAAGTGATCTCGAACGTCCGGCAGATGAATTGCTAGACTGTCGTGGGGTGGATATAGTCTTTTGGGGAGACAGTGACAGAGGAGGTGGCGCCGCACTGCGACTCTGGACTGGAGACGATGCTGCGACCGTGGTAGCGGCCTTTTGCAGGCTTGGGGGAACCTTGGGTATCTCGAATGCCGAACCTGGCTGCAGAGATGCGGCAGTTGACTGGTGCGATAGACTGGAAGAGTTACTCGACGCCTTTCGTCGTCCGTCGGCACCTGGGCCAGCGACAAATGAAACCAACAAGGGTGATGATGGTTGGGAGGCTCGATTGGGCGACGCACTTGTATGACCAAATCCAGATGGCGATTGTGCTCGATTTGTTGCCTTGGCGTTGGAGATGGTTCTGGAGACAGGGTTTGATAGGACAGGGCTGCCTTCCAGCGACGGTCCTGGTGATATAACATTGCTGGGTGCCCCGGGGCTAACGGATGTTCCTTTACTTTGCGTGGCTAGCGCCTCTGCTCGCAACTTCTGGATCACGTCCTTGTTAGCCTTCTCCAATACAGGTAGGTTCTTGAATGAGAATGAGCCGAAGTCGTCCATCGCCACCGGCTCGCTCAAACGCCTCGACTTCAAATCTCGGACATGTGGGGGAATATGCAGCGGCATCAACTTTCGGTTTATAGAGTTGACCTGAGACCGGACCCGCGAAAGGGCATCATGGGGCCGTTCAGCGTACTCAGAGCCAGCTGCGGAGGACTGAGGAGACGCCTGATCTTCCATCTCTTCCGCAAAAGACTGCAACACTGCCCCTCTGGCGTCGAAATATTCTGTGTCCTCGGGATTCTCAGGCTGTGGGACAAATTGAGCTTCGTCCTCCAAAAGCGTTTCCCAATTGACATCCTGGAACCAAGGGTGATGGCGAATCTCTTCACCACCAGAGGCGAACTTGTCATCGCGATTGGAGCCTAGACGCTGGTGAGGCTCCATGCACAGGAGCTTATTGATCAAATCTTTTGCCTCTTCGGAAATGGGCTCACATTCATTCTCGTCAGGCCACTGAATCTTCCTTGCTAGTATATTCTCGAAAACCTCTTCGGCCTCACCAGCATGAAACGGTGGGATACCATAAAGGAATTCAAACAAAATACAACCGACCGACCACCAATCGCTGGTTTCATCTTGTTTGTCACCTTTTATAGTTTCAGGGGCGAGGTAGTCAGGTGTTCCCACGAAGCGTCTGTTTGTATCCTCAGGGTTGAAAAGCGCCATTGGAGGTGGCATCATATTGGATAGTGGTAGAGAGTTCCTGACGTGGCTATCCATACTCATTCTCGAGCTAACACTCATGGGTAGATCGGGCGAGCCTTGCGCAACTGCCTCCTCATCTAGGGGTGACCTGACGCTGTTCGATTGGGATGCTATCTCTGCGTCATGCAAGGAAAAGTTGGTGACCATACGAGCAAGTGTCTCACTACCACCACTGTCACTTCGGTGAGTACCTGATACTCGACGGGTCTCTTGGCCAAGACTGAAATAAGAAGGCTGTGCCAAGCTTCCGACTTCGGGTGTCATCTGAGGCGTCTGACCAGGGGAATGGGTATGTCCGTGGAGATCAAGTGACGCTGATCTTGACGAAGCAATAGAGGCAGATCGTGCAAAGGGTCCTTGTTTGAGCAGGTCTGGCGTTCCATCAGAGTTTTCACTATTCAATGCTCGCTTTTGCCGGCCGACCAATCCCAAGCGAGACAAGCCAAAATCTGTGAGCTTAAGGTGGCCTTTCTGGTCAATAAGGAGATTGTCTGGCTTCAAATCACGATGAATAATGCCTCGGCTGTGAAGATGCTCAACTCCAAGGACAACCTCACCAAGATACTTCTTCACCCATTCTTCGGGGAGACCACCCAGAACTTTGATTAGCGAAGCACAATCCCCACCATTCAAATACTCCATCACCAGGTATAGATAGTCCTTGCTCGAAAAAGTCCAGTAAAGCTTGGCAACAAAGTCGCTCTCCCCCTGCCACATCATAATAGCTCGTTCCGCTTTGACGTTGCCGACTTGGTTCTTGGCGACCATATCGGCTTTCTTGAGTACTTTGATTGCAAAGTACTCTCCTGTAGACTTCTTCTTTGATAAATACACGCTGCCAAAGGCACCTTTGCTGATAGGTTTGATAATCTCAAAATCTTTGATGGATGGCTGGGTTGGGCGAGGCTGTGGGGGTGCTTGATTCGCACCTAGGCGAGGCGATGGCGGAGGCTTCATGACGAAATCAGAAATGGCTGCTGAAGATTGCCTCCGGTGATGTCTGTGACTGTGCGTGGCAGGTGAACTAAAGTCACTGCCCGGAAGCATGGGTGACGCCTCTGGAGAGACGACACCTTCCTGGGACATAGGAAATCCCCTTGCTTTAATGCGTAAAGGCGAGGACGGCTGTCCTGGTCTCGAGGGTGATTCCTGCCGGTGAGGGGAAGAAGTACCAGGTAAAATCAGACTCCTTCGATGTCGCCTTCTCGTGCTCGCGGCGCGACGGAGGTCTCCAAATTCAGATATGGGGGACTCGGTCCTTGGTGCATTGCGAGATGCCACTGATGACGATCGAAAACTGCCCTCGCTATCAAGAAAGTCACCTTCTAAGTAGACCGAGTCTCTGCGAGTATCTCGTGCCTGAACCCCAAGGCTACTCTGCCCGCCAAAGTGAGATCTAGGCGTAGGACACTCTTTAGGGCTGCTTGATCTAGTAGAGGCCACAAACGACGTTGGTCTTGATCGGTCTTTATTTTCAGAAAGATTCATCTGGCGAAGGGCAGTGGCTAGCACAGATGGGTTGCTCAAGGGCTCCGTGAAGCTTTCGCTGCCTCGCTGCAGAAGATGCTGAGGTTCAGAGACAAGGGGTTCTGGAGGTATATCGTCGTCTCCAGTACCTTCATCACATGTGTCACATTGTTCGTACTCTGAGTTGAGCCGTTCTTCTTCTGTCGAGTCGGTCAATTCGCCGTTGGCTATGCGAGCCGCCTTCCTCAGGGCCTCGTCGATACAGTCTTGGACAAGGCAAGCAAGTTCGATACGAATACGTTCAGCATACTCGATAATTTTCCTGTGACGAAAAACAGCGTCGACCTTGTTCCTAGCAACCTTCTCCGTGTCAGCGCACAACAGAGCCAATCCTTGTTCCTGCTCCAGAGTATTGGTGCTTGGCGATTGCCATTGCAGAACCTGTGATATTCGTGACTCAGATTGCGGGGATTGTGTTCTAAAATCGCCACTTTGTTGGGTTGAGGACTCCTTTATCGCAGGTGTGCTAATCTCAATAGCGGTATCGCAAAGATCCATGAGCAGCTCGACAATTCGAGCCTGAGGTCGTCGAATAGCGAACGAGCGTGCCCTAGTATGCCCAAGTCCTCCAGAACGTTCCCTCGATCGAGGCAATGAACTGCCAGGTGACGACTGAGTTGATGGCGGCGGCCCAATTGGCAAACCTTTGTATTCGGCGACTGGGACAGGCGTCTGATCGCCAGCAAGTGACCGGCTCTTGCGGGCCTCTAACGCGTCGAGCACCTTGACGATCGAATGTCGATGCTCAGTCAGGCTTTCCTGTGCCATTTGAACATCCATCTCGGCCCGATGTTCTTGCAAACACAAATCGGTGTGTTTCTCAAACCACCATCGAGGGATCTGACGTTCGCAAATGCGGCAGAGGACCGGTGGCGGAGGCTCTTGTTGTTCGGGGTCATCAAGTCCGCTCTCAGCAAGTTGAGTCAGATAGCTCGCCAGGACTTCAGCACCTGAGCCTAACGAGTCCACGATTACGTTGGGAAGGTCGATCTTGATTTCTCGTGGAGCTATCCAAGGGCGAATCATCCACATTGTCTAGACGAGATCAGTATTGCACAGAAAGCCAACATCGACGAATCTTACATGGCTCTCTCCACCCGAGACACTGTCGTATACCATAATTCCTTGGGCTTCAAGGTCTACAGCATGTGACTGCTCGTTCTCGGGGTCATTTTCGAGGTCGTCGATAGGTAAAAGCTTCGAGAGGGGTCCAATATTGACAGCGAATCGGACTCTGTGGCTCCGAGAATCGTCTTTCTTCATGGATTCGACAACTTCAGTGAACACATTTTTGTTGTCGCTAACTATCAGGTCGGAGATAGGCAGGCCACTGACTGTCTCAAACTGGGTGCCTACAACATCAGTCCACGAGGGACTGACCCATTTAATTGTTCCATCAAGATTGAGGTCCACGATGGTATTTAGAGTCTGTTCAGCAGCTTCTCGAAGCTCCTCGCGCTCTTCCCGGATGTCCTGGCTCAAAGACCTCTCCATAGCAGTTGTCTGTTGTGCCCTTAGAGAGGCAACTGCCGGGGGTGCCAGGATGGCGCCGGACGGGGAAACCATCTTATCTCAAAAGCGACTGAAGTGCAAACCAGGAATAGATAGTGCAGTGGATGTTTCGCAGGTATCGTCGACCGTGGGATTTTGGGTCAGGGCCCGACGTCAGGATAGCTGGCAGCTTCCAGCAGAAGCACAAGTGGGGAGACTCGGGGTCTGGCAAGGGCGCCAGAACTACAGACCCGCGAGACTCGGAGACATGACTGAGGGTCGACAGCGAGGGTTCTCGGGCTGACGCTGTACAACTTCTAAGCATGAACCGTAAAACGAGGTCGAGGTCGAATTGTAACCCTAACACCTGGAAGTCAAAGGGGTGACTTTCTACAAGCGTGCGAGCGCCTTCAGGTGTAGCCGAGAATGGGGCCAACCGTGATCGTGACCGTGGGTACCTGCTCGGACGAGGCGAGGTGAGGTAAAAGGGAGGCGCCTCGAATTGACAGCACAATCGATAGATCTGGTTTTGAAGTTGCCTAGTCTGTTCACTCCTCGGGAGCTTGCTTGATACTGCAGAACAGGGTTTAAGAATCGCCGTTAAGCCTCGAAGGGGAAGAAAGACAAAGTTTGGCCCAGGTGAGCCATGGCTCCTTAGGCCATCGTGAAAGCGCGTTCCTCTCATGATACAATAAGCGGGGGAATGCGCTGCTAGACCAATCACCCCCCACCATCTCCCGGGAATCAAGCTCCTAGCCCTGCAAAGCTACAACACCTTGCGGGTATGTATGTATTGTTTTTTTGTTTTTTTTTTACAGCGCTTTACAGACGGACACTGAGGGTCCTGATGTAAGCTATGGCCTCTACCTATGATGTTCCACTGTAACTGTGCAGTGGGTGTCCGGCACCCGCTTTCCAATCAATGGCTTCGCAATCCACTCCACTGCTTCTTAAAACCCTGTTGATATCAACTGAATGCCCCCGATTTCAAAGGTTTTTTAGTCGCTATGCTCGCCAAACCGGAAACATGTAATACCAGGTAACTACTAACCTAAGTTGCTCTAATGCTTTACAATGACATTGACACCTAAGTTAGGTACTGTATTAATTCTGTCCATCAGAAGGATGGCAGGGTACTGTGGGGAGGGTGTTCGATTTGTTTGGCGGGCGTTCTTCATACCTTATGTACTATCACCAGTCTTTGTTAGGTTGTCGGGCAAAGTTTCATGCAATACTAGGCCCGTCCCTGGAGGTCCCCCCTCCAGTTTCTTCCAGCAACCAAAGCTACCGTCGCATTGATAATAAATGGGTGCAGTCGATGGTATGGACAGACTAGAGAGACTGAAAGGGGGGAGCATTGATTGAGGTTCCTTCCTCCAGGCGTCACACGAAAGGCAAGACATTAGACTGTTTGTGTCGATCGAGATTCCGTCCCCAAACTACATAATCCTTCCATAGGTCCATTTGAGAGCCGCAGAGGGAGTTCGTGTGCCATCAGAATGGATAAAATATGGAAAAGTCTCTTTCATCAGGTGCCTCTTTGGGGCTGCATCACGAACATCGCAGAGCGTAAAACTGATGATCTCCGCCTCCTGTGGCAGCATCACAAATCTTGTCCACCAATCGACAGTCCAATGGCGTCCAGTTTGCTGCTGTCTTACCCGGGGGCGCAGACGCGGCCGTCGGTGCAGATGCAGATGCAGGCGTTGACGGAGGTAGATCTAAAGTAAGCATCCTGCCCAGGTGACGGGTTGCAAAGAATTATCATTGAACAGACCACTGGCCAACAACGGGCGTCGCGGAAACGGACCGGACATTTTGAAGCAGAAGCAAGTTCAGAGGCAAGCAACACATTCCGTCAAGCCGCAACTGCTACGTCCCCCTTACGAGCCTTTTTCACATCTCTTTGCGGTCGTTCCGGAGCTGTGTTGAATTATTAGCTAATAAGCCACTATTTCCATAACTATGGATAGCTTCGCTCTAAGGTTGCAGTATCGAGTCTGTGGATTCATAGCGGCATGACAACCCATAATCCAAGGTCGATGATGTTTTCTCCTCATACCACGCGCGACTGATTATTGTCTTGGTTATTATAGTAGTTTCCCTGTCTGCGCTCGAGGAATTGCATGCTCGTGTCCTCGATTAGTGCTGCAACGAGTTAGGAGGGTTGCAAGTGTAGGTTAGCTGCGCAGATACAGCAGCTTTGTCACAATTACATCGACATGGGCTATGAAAATGGATATAGTGACGGAGAGTGCATGATCAATATGATGATGTACCTAGTGACTACTCATGCTGCTGTTATGTGATGTTTCTATATATTTCGTGGCTGTGTTATTACTGCTCACCGCTGCCACTTCTTTTCACGCGGGCTGACCTCATCTCATCTGCGCGAACGATCAAGACTTACTTGGACGAGTGTCCCTGGTTCATAATAGAGATGAGCTGATGCTGGTGCCGTTTCCCCTCCCATCCCAAGATTTTAGCTGCAATGCCAGTCACCACCATCTTATGTCATGTTACCCATTTGGTGACCCCGAGTGTTTACACAAGCCTCCAGCTTCACCCCCTGACCAAAATAGATGCGTAACCATGACCAATAACACCACTTACTAAATTGAGCATCCAACATTCAACGGTTGCGAAGTCATATTTCATGCACCCATTTCAACTGCTGGTACTTTTGCCAGTGATTCGCCCTTCGAGAGCCTTCTGAGGGCATCGAGCTAGAATCCGGGGAATCGAGGAATATGAAGCTACATACAACACTTACCTTCAAGGTACATTGTGTAACTGTTTGGTTGAATTCAGTGAACTGGCACTTTCTTACATCTAGTCCGGTAGTTATACATACCTTATAGGTAGGTAGTGACTTTATCGTGTGTCTCCAGTAGATAATGTCTATCTCACAAGGACGACGAGGAACGGATGAATTCTCTGCTAAGAACTATAGGATTTTGAAGCTGGTGAAACAGTACAAAGCCAAAGCGCCCATCATGCGTAGGTTTCTCTGCCATCTGGCTGTTGCAAGTCGAGCGAGATCTCGTTGTCTTATTTCTCGGAACGACCCTTTCCCCAAGGCTCCTCGCTCTCTCGAATCTGATGAAAACCTTGGGAAACCAAGGGCTTGTACGCCGCATGGGGATTACTTACCATCTCTCTCCACAGTCACTGATCTGGCCACTGCTCTAACTGAGGTCGATGAAGTTTGTAAACATCTATTATCATTTATTGAGTCTGTGTATAAGATCCAAGCTACCTAGGTACCTAGTGTTGATACCTCCCAGGTTGTACATGAAATATGGCGTCGTGTTTAATGCGTTGCTTTGATATATCAGATATTGACTGGGTTTACACAGATCCAATTGCCCATGAGCAAGTAACTCTCAAGGGGTCCTAGATTATAACCTATAACGACCTACTTATTGAAGTTATTGTAGTGAATAGTATGGGGTTTTCAAAGTATCAATGGTAGAGCATCACTGGGTAAGTAGGTAGGTACGGAATAATTGCAAATCAATGGATCCCATGTCAAACTGACAGCAAATGCAAAAGCCCGTCCGTTCGCGGCCATGGGGTACCCAGTGCGGGGCAACATCAATTCACATGATGGAATGGTACAGAAATCTACGTATCTACCTAGGTATGCTTCCACTGTCAATCAGACTCCCGACCTCTCAAACTGGACGCTTCAGTGCCGCTTCAGAAGCCTGAACTAGTCCCAACCCTCCTAGTGACGCCGCCCTTTCTCTTTTTAATAGCTTTCTGATGATATGAAGGATTAACATTCCTCGCTGTTAGGCCTTTGCTACCAACATATGTAAGGCAAGGGGCCTAAGCATCCCCATGTTGAAAGAACCGGGCTGCGTTTGAAGTGTAAGGTAGGTACCTACCCTGGTCGTCAATGCTGACACCCGAACATCGCAGTCTGAGGCACTACGTAGGTGCTTCAGCTTATCATGTTACCCACCTTACCTGTACAACAACGTTTTTGACTGGTTGTAACCTTCCAACTCAGTCGGCCATGGAAGGTGCATCACCATAAAAGGTACATTGAGTTTGTACCCAGGTAGAAATCATGGATTGCTGCACAACTTAACTGCCTGGATCCAATGCAGTGAGTGATTCAGTGGCGCCGACTCACACGGAACTCTGACTAATGCGTTAGCAACTTCTCCGGTTCTAGAATTCCCACGATCATCAATCTGACCAAGCAACAAACTTCCTTGCTCGAGTATGTCAAATCATTGCAGCAAGCTACTAAGTTATATGGCACTAATGTGGTGTATGTTTTAATCGCCTCACACTGATCAAATCCCCGTAAATTACAAAAAGACATTCAAACCTGACACCTACCTGAGTCGGGTCGACATCATACGCAACTGGAACGCCTCCGATCCCCAACGGTTCATGATACAGGAGCACAACCACGGCAGTCCTTGCTGCAAACAACAGTTTTATTCTGGCGATTCCGTGTCCAGCCTCATACACTTCATGATTCTTGGGGCCCAAGTGACTAACGCCCGACACTACCACTCATATAGTAGGTAAGCGGCCAGTATGGCTGCCTTTAATGCCAATCTTGCTGGCGCAACAGAGCGTTCCTTCTCTTCGTCACTCTCGCCGGACCGAGTTGTCGCCAGCTCAGAAGATGACAATGCTGCGGCCTCCACCCTCGATCCTGATTTTTTCAAGAGTCTGACCGATAAGAGGACGACGCGCGGTAAGCATTTCAGACATGACTCCTTTGCCGTGTTGGGGCTCACGGGACTGATTGATGCTTTAGACGGAAACCCCCCCAAGAAGCGAGGGCCCAAGCCCAACAGCAAGCCGGCCTTAACCAGGCGGCAAGAGTTGAATCGTCAGGCACAGAGGTAATGTTGCGCAAGCTCGATGAATGCCTGTATCTAACATGTGTCCTTTGTCAGAACACATCGCGAAAGAAAGGAGCTCTACATCAAGGCACTGGAAGATGAAGTTCTTCGTCTCAAAGAGGTATTCAGCAATGTTTCATTGGATAGGGAGAGATTGGCCGATGAGAACAAACGGCTGCGAGACACTTTGGCACAGGCTGGGCTTCAACACAGCAGCCCGCATGTTGCAGGCAGCGCGACGAGCGGTTCAGTCAATACAAGTTCCCCGCCCTTGACCTCGCGATCGACGGCGCCGTCAGTTGGCTCACCAATGAACCTACCTGTGGCCGTCAATCAAGGTTCCACGACCGGCCAACCGCACGGAATGCCCCAGCCGCTTTATCGTGGAAACCCTGGGCTGGAACAGGCGGGCATTGACTTCGTTTTAACGTACGATAACTCCTACTCGAACAATCCCCAGTGATCCCTCTGTGTGATATGACGCGAGTTGCATTGCGCCATGGGTGAGCTTTGGCAGGACATGTTGATGGTTAGATCAGCTAACAGACTGCGGGTACATATAGTCTCGAGAGGCCGTGCATGACACATATCCAGTTCATGGTTGAGAGAGCATCTGAGCCTGAGGGCGAACCCTGTGGGCATGCACTTATGGCATCGTGCCCGCCAGATCCGGCTCCAGAAACAAGACCAGGTTTACCCTTCGGGAAAACTCATATTCCACTAGATGGCGATACGAACCAGAAGACGTGGGAAGTACCAAAAGCAGATCTTGCCACTTTATTGGATTTAAGTAAGAGCATCGACCTCGATGGTGAGGTAACTCCTATCATGTCTTGGGGTATGCTCATGTCACACCCAAGGGCAAATGAATTGGAGGTGGTCGACTTCCGAAAGCTGAGTGAAGAGCTCGTTCGGAAAGTGAGATGTTATGGGTAAGTTTTCTGCAATGTTACGCTCGCATATACTGACTTGCCAAGCTTTGGTGCTGTAATGGAGGAATTTGAGGTGCGAGATGCTATCGACAGTGTGTTCAGCGGTAAGGACTCGATGATGGGTGAATAGGAGTTTGTGTTGTGTTTTTCCACTAGGGGGGAACGGTAGCTGTTGTTTGGATATTACTGTTTACTATTTTGACATCTTAATGATGAGCATATCTCTGGCATCTCTCCTTACCTATTCTAGCTATTATAAGTTACAAAATCCGTTAAAAACCACACCTGTCTCAAATCTCTCCTGAGACCCTCTTATTTGTAAATAATGAGAGGAGCATACTACCGTCCAGGGGGCGCAACATCATAAGTCAACTTTGATCCATGACCGTTCAAAATGGTCTACTTTACCTTGTTGTGAAATGAGGTATGCTTCTTTACCCTATGCCTGTTAAAGGTGGCTGAGTGGCTGAGGCACACAATTAGCACCGCGGGGCTTGAGTGTTTTTTTCAAGCCCCACTCCACCCCACCACAAATTCGTCGTGGATGTCCAAATTCTAGCATCGTTTGTGAACCGAAAGATTGATTGACGCATCCCCCGCTTCCGAAGCCAACACCGAGCTTCCTTGGTTTTCGTCTATCGCGCACCCGAAAGCGCAAGGAAATCATCGATACTGTTCTTCACAAAATGGCTGACTCTCTCGACTACGTCAAGATCTGCGAAAGCTGCCCCGCCGGTGACGGTTGGGGTCCTGCAGTCACCACAGAGACTACCCTCAACGGCGTGCCATATGCGCCTTTCTCCAAGGGTGATAAGTTGGGACGCATGGCCGACTGGACTGCAGAGGGCAAGGACAGAGAGCGAGGTGGACGAGCACAGTACAACAGGAATTTCCGAGGTAGGTCATATCGTGTTGTCGTGTTGTTCTGTTCTCTGTCGAGATCACACTCGTCTTGAATGAGCTCTTGGCTGACCGCAATAATTCCTGTAGATCAACAAGTCTATGGCTCTAGCCACGCCATCACCTTTAATGCCCCTCCCGCCGAGGACGAATCAACATTCTCAGTCGTTAGTAACGTCCGAGACTCGACAAAGTCAAGATACGGCCGCGGGGCCGTCTTCACTCGTGGCCGTGGCCAACGTGGAGGTCAGGCCGGTGCCCGGGGCGGACGAACCCAGCTTCAGAGAGGCGGCGCCGGCGCCGCTGGTCGACAGGGCTACGACCGGGGTGGTCGAAACAATGCTGGTCGTGGCGGTCGCCGCTTTGGCTGGAAGGATTATGATAAGCCTGCTCGTAACCGAGACGCCAGTATCAACGTCAAGGCCGAGTGGAAGCTTCTTGAGGAGATCGACTTCAACCGCCTGGCTAAGCTGAATCTTGACACCGACGAGGGTGAGGATATTGATGACTACGGCTTCCTCTACCACTATGACCGCTCTTACGACAAGCAGCCTGTCAAGGGTGCCGAGAAGAAGCTCACACCAATCGACCGTGCTGCCTACAACGTTACCACCTCATCCGACCCTGTAATCCAAGAGCTTGCCGAGAAGGACGAGGCAACTATCTTCGCCACGGATAGCATTTTGTCTATGCTGATGTGCTCTCCTCGATCCGTTTACCCCTGGGACATTGTCATCTCTCGACAGGGCAACAAGATCTTCTTGGACAAGCGCGATAATGCCGCTCTTGATATGGTGACGGTCAATGAGAATGCCGCCGATGCTCCTCTCGATGCTGCTGATGGTAGTAAGGACACCATCAACCAACCCAACGCCCTTGCCGAGGAGGCCACCTACATCAACCATAACTTCACAAACCAGGTCGTCATCGAGAGCGAGTCGTCGAAGGTCACTATGGCTCACGGTAACCCCTTCTACAACTCCTCTGAGGATACCGACCCTCCTGCCAGCAAGGCCTACAAGTACCGACGCTTCGACCTTTCCCTCAACGAGGAGGAGCCTGTTCACCTCGTCGTCCGAACAGAGGTCGACGCCGTTCAAAGGAACGCCATCAGCGGCGAGGACCAGCACGTCAGCATCCATGCTCTCAACGAGTTTGACAGCAAGGCTCAGGGCAGCGGCGGCGCTCTTGACTGGCGAAGCAAGCTTGTTACCCAGCGTGGTGCTGTTGTTGCGACCGAGATGAAAAACAACAGTTGCAAGCTCGCCCGCTGGACAGTGCAGAGCATCCTCGCCAGCGCAGACGTGATGAAGCTTGGGTAAGTTTGCTAATTCACTGATACCTGAATGATTTGCTAATCGATCTGCAGCTTTGTTTCCCGTCTCACCCCCCGCTCCAATGACAAGCACGTCGTATTGGGCGTTATCGGCTGGAAGCCCCGCGATTTCGCTAACCAGATGAACCTATCGCTCTCCAACGGTTGGGGTATTGTTCGCACTATCGCCGACATGTGCCTCAGCAGCGAGAGCCAAGATGCTAAGTTTGTCCTCGTCAAGGACCCGAACAAGTCTATCCTTCGTCTGTACGAGGTGCCTGCTGGCAGCTTCGACGACGATGAGGAGGAGGAGGTTGAGGAGCCTCAGGGCGAGGAGGAGCAGTAGATCAAAGAGAACTAGACATGGCCATGTCACGTTGTGCATATTCGGTAGTTTCATGATGGTGGGGAGGGCCACGGGATAAAAGGCATGAGATTTGCAGGGAGTCCCATGCTCTAATGATTTGAAGCAGTGGATGCAATCTCTATCAGGTTCTGGAAGACCATTTTTTGTATTTGACTGTGGTTGCAGTCTGGAACGAAAAGAACACGTGATTTTGCTTGACATTTTGCTGTATACCTATAGGTACTTGTGGGGTTTGTGACCTTGACTTGGTGTGAAGAACCTACTCACAAACGGTCGACTTCCATATATATTAACAGTATACCCAATGTAAATACTGCAACGACTGTTATCATATGGCAATTCGAAGAATCGATTTTGATGTTTTCTCCCCCTTCCTGGGCCTAGCTTTGGAGAAACATTTTGGGTTCGTCACTACTTACTTGATTGCCAGGATATGAGAAACAATAGCTACAAGAAACGTTGACCAAGATGCAAGCATTACCAGATATCTCGGGACTTCTGTTGATTTTGTCAAACAAAGTCCACTGGTAATTGCAAGTGGTTTAGAGGCCCAAGAGAATAAAAGTATAAACTGTCAGCACAGAACGTCGGTGGCCCGTCCTCGGTAAGGACGGCACGGGCAACCCGAGAGCAGCGTTAAGCTGTGGTATACTTTACGCGCCTCAAGAGGCAAATGCTTCGTCATGATGGTATGTGGCCATCTACGGAGTAAGGGAGTACATTTTGATGAGAGACTGGCTGGTTTAGGTAATGGGGGATGGCGAGTTGTGGCTGAAGAAGAAGTTTATGACACACATCCGTTCATGGCTGAAAATGACATCAATTGATCAATCTGAATCTCGAGATGCTCAAGCTCCAGTCTAGCCTCATGGTGACCTAGGGGAAGCAAGAAAACTCGAGACACTTACACTAAGTGACAAAAGAATTTAGGCAGTTTCAACTTGGAATCGATGTAGATTTAGAGGACCATAGACTGAGTGTTTCTGGCACCTTAACCCAAGAATAGCGTCTCGTTCATGCCGCACTACCGATCAGACGGACCTTAGGGTGACGGGGGCCTCCCCGCAGCAGGCATGGCGAGCCTCTAATTGGTTGATCAAGCTCCCATCGCTCCAGTTTCAAATGCTCTAAGATGGCTGTTGCCGATGGCCAATTGAAGATCCGTTGCCCGTGACCTCGATGCTTCTCACATGGCGGGCGCAATATTAGTAGGTTAGTACTATAGATACTTCTTCTCCTCCACCCTCATCTCCATCATTTCTTTCCAAGGCGACACCTCTCCTGCGCTTCTTCTTCATCATCCATAAACTCTAGGCGGTCTGTCATACGCACTTCAGTCGCAGCAACAACAACTCCGTTTATCTATACCATGTCTGCTCAAGATTACTACGGCGGCGGCGGTGGTGGAGGCTACCCTCAGCATCCCCAGCCTGTTCGTTACCCAAGCGCATCAAGCGCATAAAAAAAAACTCGATCGCGATTGCTGATTATATCGTTTCGCAGTCTTACGGCCCCCCTCAAGGTCAATACGGCCCTCCCCAAGGCCAGTATGGCCCTCCCCAGGGACAGTATGGTCCCCCTCAAGGGCAATATTACGGTCCACCCCAAGGCCAACCTCCCATGCAATATCAACAAGCACCCCCTCAACAAAGTGGTGGCAAGCGCGGCGGCGGCGGCTGCTTGACAGCTTGCCTGGCGGCCATGTGCTGTTGCTGTGTCGCTGAGGAGGGATGCGAGTGCTGGTAAGTCAACTTCCGTGGAGTCATCGGCGTCATCAAATATTGGAGGTTCTTGACTAGCGCCAATTGAGCTCCGCGCAAGCACAAAGCCAGATCGAAGTGAATGCATGCTAATGTGTGTCGCTTATAGCATCGATTGTTGTGACTGCCTCTTCTAAACGGCCTGCCTCAACGAAACAAAGTAGATACGATCCACACGATACATATAATCAGCCCACGCATGGCCCTATAAAAAACCTCGAGAATCCTTACACCTCTTCAAACAATTTGTAAAACAATTGACAAAGACCCCGTCCCCTGACTAAATAATATATGACGTTCTTTCGCAGAGATGGTGGACGTGGCGTTATCAGCACAAATAAATCCAGTCAGTAACCGCACTGAACAGCCGACTGGGTTCAACGTTTTCAACGCTCGAGCATACTGAATGATCGATGGGCGTAGCTCGTCATTACCACGTACACGGCAATAGCTACTGTATCATACTATCGACATGAACCAATTGACATGAATATAGAACATTGAATCATTTGTTTTGAAACTGTACGCGAGCTAATAGCGTTCTTTCATCTACCGTCAAGTTTTTTCCCACCCCACAAGCTTAATGCATTCCTTTCGCCTCATCATTGATAACAAAGCACGCCCAAAGATTACTGGTTGAGTTGCACGTAATTGGCTGGGAATAAACCGGCTTGTCCAGCATAGTGACCAAACCACCAATCTTCGTCAGGGAACTCCAAATTGGTAATTGTGGCATCTTCAGGGAAGCTCAATTCTGTAAGTAGGATTTAGTGACTGCTTCTTCAGCGTGAGTGTGTATCTTACCATTGTCTTCAGCCGCCTCGTAATCGTAGAGGGCAACAGCCGTGTGGCCGGCCTCAGCCGGAGCAGCAGCAGCAGCCGGAGCTTGAGTCTCGGGCTCGGGCTCGGGCTCAGCAACGGGTGGTGGTGGAGGAGGCACCGCCGCAGCAGCCGGTTGCTCTGAATCATCATCCCCCACCAATTCAACGTAGTTGCTGGGGAACAAGCCGCTCTCACCACGCGAGTTAGTGCCCATCCACCAGTCTTCATCCACCATGTCAATGTTAGTGACAACATCGCCCTCGATCAGGTCGATTTCGTTGTCCTCAGCCTTCTCGTAGTCGTATTGGATCACGGCACGATAACCTCCCTGAGACTCTTGAACTAGCTGAGCTGCGGATTCAGCGGCGCGATGAGACTCTGGCTCTGGCTCTGGCTCTGGCTCTGGACTGGGCTCACGCTCGAGAGCGCCGGCTGCAGCAGCAGCTCCGACCCCAACAGCAGCACCTACAGCAATACCTGCAGCCGCACCGCCAGCAAAACGGGCGGTAGATGAAACCTCCTTATCGTCTGGAAGATCAGACTCTTTGGGCACATCAATCTGGCTAGGAGTCATAGGAGGTGGAGCTCGCTGCTCAGGGGGGGTGCCGACTTCTGGCACAGGTCCACGGCTGACTGGAACAGCAACACGAGGGGGTGAGGGGGATCTCTCGCGCTCTGTAACTGTTTGATAAGCGGAGGGGTCTTCCCGTTCGTCATCCTGCTCATCTGTAGGTGCTGGTCGGCTAGGCAGTCCGGGAAGGGCAAAGCCTCCTGATGGGCGACCGCTAGGAACCGGCGGTGGTGCAGTGTCGTCCTCTGCAGGGCGAGCAGCGGGAGGGGGAGGGGCTCCCGCGCTGATAGGGGCAGTGTCCTTGAAACGGTCTCGCAGAGCCGACACACCTGATGGCGATGCTGGTGTATCCTCAGGTTGCTCGCCTGTGTTTTCCTGACTAATCTGTCCAGGCACACCGCGACCATAATCGCCAGTCTGCACTGGAGCCCAGCTCTTACCCGAGTAGCCACTCTTCCACTCGCTTCCGCTCTTCTGTGGTTGAACAGGAGAAGTGTTACCGACAGGAGCAGGGGCGGGAGTACTGGAGGTGTCCTCCCCCCTCTCCCTGGCCTTTCGCTCAGCCCATAATTGGGCAGGAGTCTTTCCGCCTTGATCAGCAAATGTACGGCTTGCCGCACCAACAGGAGCAGACTTTGCAGGAGCGGGAGCTGCAAAGCCTAGGCCACCGGGTGTAGGAGCCTTTGTACCCGAAAAGCCTCCTGCGCCACCAAACTTGTTGGTGACCTTGGGTTTAGGAAGGGACGTTAAACGCTCCGACTGAGCTGGCTGAGAGAAAGCAGACATGCGTTCTGATACAGGTCGGGTCTCGTCCTCCTGAGGTTTCTCCGAGGCAGCAGGCTTAGCCTGTGCCCGGATTGCAGCAATGTCAACCTTTCCTACGGGTTCGTAGGATCCCTTCACAGGAGTTGGCCTGTCATCCTGGTCCTTTTGAGCCTGAGCCCGAATAGCTGCAATGTCGACCTTGCCAATGGGTTGATAGCCGCCCTTCACCACGTCACCTGGTGTGTCGTCGCGCTTGACGGGGGCGCTTCCGCTGGTAGTCGACGTGGGTTGCTTGCTGAGATCAGCAATGTTGACCTTTGTAGGCTTGTAAGCAGACTCGACCTTTTCAATCTGAGTCCTTGTGACAGGAGGAGCATCAGCACCCCATCCATCCTCGTCGACATTTTCCTCTCGTTTGGATCGAGCAGCGACGAGTGGGTTGGCACGGCTGGAGGCTGTAGGGGTGAAGACAGGCTTGGTCTTGACAGGAGGAGGTGCAGCAGAACGAGGACTGTCTGAGCCTCCCGCTGAGTACTTGGCGCCGGAAGCATCGGCCACCTTTTGCATGATGGACTCAATTTCGAGGTCGCTCTCGGAGCGAGCGGTAATCTGAACATGGTATCCGTGGAGGATCTTGGAAACCGCAGCGAGATGGCTGGTGAAGTAGCCCTTGGTTCGCTCCGGAACACCTCCTCCACACCATGCGATCAATATGTTCTTAGGAAGGCCACTGTTGGGATCCTTGACCTTGGCAAATGCGAATTGAATGCGCCCTTCACTAAAGTCCTCAATCAGATCGGCGAGGTCGCTTTCTGTATACATGTTAGCGGACTGATGGGATGATAAGACATCCCTTTGTGTGTAACATACCACCTGTTCCTTGAACCTTGAGAATACTCTCCTTGGCTCCGCTGTCTTGGAAGGCATTCAAAAGAGGGGCCTGGACCGAGAATAGGGCCCAATGAGCATGAGTAGGAGAGTCGGAAGATGGCGGGACACCGTTGACAACACTGCTATAACTGCTCTTAATGGACGGACCATTTATCGAGGTATTGAGAGATGCCATCTTGGGGATTCTTGAGATGTTAGGACGGAGTGATGCAGACTTGAAGCTGAAGCTGAAGCTGACGAGCTAGGATGACGGAGGTTGGGGGTGACGTTGACACAGTTGCTGCGGCGGCGGCAGCTCCACACGGAGAGAGAAGATATAAGTTCCGGAGGCGTAGCCAGGGGAAGGATTATTGTGGTCAATTCTCCAGAACGTCTGGTATCGCACAGCGTCGAGATATTGCTGTGGGAGCTGTATATGGG
This sequence comes from Fusarium verticillioides 7600, assembly GCF_000149555.1. Classification (NCBI taxonomy): domain Eukaryota; kingdom Fungi; phylum Ascomycota; class Sordariomycetes; order Hypocreales; family Nectriaceae; genus Fusarium; species Fusarium verticillioides. The sequence continues at coordinate 1,803,078 of NC_031675.1, read as the reverse complement.
AGAAGTAGAGGATGGAAACCGAACGTAGATCGGGGGACGGTGGGAATCTACCTTCGGAAACCATACAGCAAAAGGTCCCAGAAGTGGGTTTCATGGAGTGTGGCTGATGATGCATGTAGCTTCCATTCGTACGTCGTCTGCATCAGTGACCTAAGGTAACCTACCTATGCTGGCGGGTAGCTTAAAGAATGCCCAACCTTGGGGCGGTCTAGCTGGCCTACAGTGGGCTGAGCGGGGTCAAGCTGCGCTGTTCATGAGGTGCTCCATTGTATGCGCTGTGAGCTCCGTTGTGCTGCTTTGATGAGCTGTTAACTGGGCTATAGCGATGGGAGCTGTCAAAGTCAGCATTACATATCAGAATGCATCTACCAAGGCTATATGCAAGTACCCAACTCCGGCAGCGGAGGGCTGACATTAGGTATCCGCCAGACATAAAGATACGAGCCAAAGGAAATGACGCAAGGACATTTTTCTATTTGCACAATCTGCTGCCCCTCTCTCCGTGTATGACTGCCCCTCCGGGTTTATGAGTAGTTTATACACAAGCACGAACTTATGTACTCTAAGCTTTATTAATAGAGTTATCAGTCGCCGTAGAGTTGTATTCACAAACCCCAAGTGCTGTGCTCTTACACAGTGAATTGCCTTTACCTCTTTTTCTTACACCTTGCCTGTCATTGGATACCAGTATTTGTACCCCGCCAAAGTCAACCTTTGCCCCCCCCCCATTTCCGTGGAGATTAATGAGCTGCTACTGACCGGCCTTGCCTTAATCTACTTCGACTCCGACCCAACTGGTTCTTTCTCTCTCTCTTATCAGATCGAAACCCTGACACATCCATCTCATCACCACCGAAATGTCTACCATCAAGGAAATCAACAGTATCCCCGAGTGGGAGCAGCTGCTCAGTTCTGTCCCTTCCACTACCCTCGTCATCGCATCGTTCCATGCCCCGTGGGCCGCACCATGCGCGCAAATGGCCACCGTCCTGTCGACCCTCGCTTCCGAATATCCAGTCACCGAACCTCCTACCACAAAGTGGGTTTCCATTAACGCAGAGGATCTGAGCGACCTCAGCGAGACGTACGATGTCACTGCAGTCCCTTTTCTTGTCCTTTTGAGGAACGGCCAAGTTGTCGAGACTGTGAGTGGCAGTAGCGCCGTAAAGGTGCGCACGGCGATCGAGACACAGGCAAAGCAATCTGGTCAGAATTCAGAGGAAAGCGCACAGAACGGTATCGATACCAACGATGCCGAAGCCGAGGAGCAAGATCCCGAGAAGAAGAAGGAGGAGCTTTTCAAGCGTCTTGGGGACCTCGTAAAGGCTGCACCCGTCATGCTCTTTATGAAAGGTACACCCAGCTCTCCTCAATGCGGCTTCTCCAGACAATTGGTTGGGCTACTGCGCGACAACTCGGTCAAGTATGGTTTCTTCAACATCCTCGCCGACGACGAAGTTAGACAAGGTCTCAAGGAATTTGCGGATTGGCCAACATACCCGCAGCTCTGGATCGATGGTGAGCTCGTTGGTGGACTGGATATTGTAAGCCGCATTCGCATTTTCGCTTTGACTAAGGCTGACAAATCCATAGGTCAAGGAGGAAATGGCCAACGACGCCGAGTTCCTTACCAAGTACAGCGTCAGTGCTCCCGCAGCTGTATGAGGCGGAATACATACGTGACGAAACTCATGACGCATTTATGTTAAGAAGGCGTGACAATAGCCCGTCGCGTACTGCTGAATATTGCACTGCCTGCCTGGCCCTGGTAAAACCCAACCGTTTGAGTGACAGTATCCGGCAATGCAATATTGCCAGTAAGCATTCTGGCTAGTGGTTTATCGGTGGCAAATTGAAGAGAGGAAACGAGGCCAAGAAGTACTGGAGTCCCAGGAGGTTGAAAGCAAAGGCGCGGGGACGTTATCCAAGAATATTGTGGCCATAAAAACCGCGCTGACGAGCTCTCAAACCTATCATGCAAATAACTAATGGCTCACTGAATGGTTAGGCTGCATCATGTGTTGGGCTCCCGAATATTTTCAATCGGTTATATCAGCTTCTGCTGGGAGTTGCATAGGAAGTGGTCGCAATAGCTACGGGAATAGTAAAGCATGGAGAGAAATGTAAACATCACTATTTCTAGGCGATCATAGCTGCAGCTACATTGCAAATTTGTCCAAAGATGATGGATTTACTGCTGGTTATCAACGTTCGTTTTGCATAACATACCACACTGATCGGATCGACATAGTGTCTGTCCAGAATAGTAGTGTAGTCAGGGAACTGGCTATAGAAGGCCTCAGATACAGAACGAAGAGTGTGGTGTGATGGAGTTTAATGACAAATATCGGTGATAAACATGGGCCGGCTCCGAAATCCGAGTGTCCATACAGCAGATGTCGAATCCGATGAACGAGAATGACTCACAGACTAGGCAAGTAAGATTTGTGACTTTGGCTCTTTTTAGTAGATTGTGGTTCGTTCGATTGGGATAGTTGCCGCAGCGCCCGTTGAGTTATGGGTTACTGCACCTGGCTGACTTCAGCCATCATGTTGAAGAAGCTAATGAAAAAAGAGGTCCAGGCAAACCATGCCAGTTGCAGACTCCTAGGCACAGGAAAGACACGTGCAAAGACAGCAGAGGTATCACAATGGCTCTCTTAAGTGGAAGAACGGAAACAACCAAGAAATGAATACCCTTGTCTCTGTGAATGTAAAACAACCCCACCATCTTGCATCTTGCATCGATGCTGGGATGCACACGCGTTCCTCGACTTGACTGCGGTGCCTAACTAAGATAGCTCGTTTGTTCCTCATTCCCAGGCTGCCGGGCGGTTTAATAAGGCTGATGCTGACGGGACATTCTGGAGACCAAAAATTGGATTCAGATCTAGCCCTTTTCCCTTCCACCCTTTTCAGAGATCTTCTCGTTTCTCTCCTTATTTGAAGCAAGGCACCGGAGATACCGACACCTCCATGACCAGCTTCTATCATCCCGTTGATCCTCTGTTTGGATATCCTGCGTCATCTGCTCTCACAGCCTCTGTTCCCCTGCTGACTGAGCTTACTGAGGAATTATCGACTCGGCAGAAAAGCATCCCGCCATTCTCCATACATTTGTTTCTGTCTGGACTTGGAATCCATCTGTAACGCTCTATAGGTAGTAGCTTGAGCTCTGGCGTCTGTCTTCTTTTGGGCCGTCTCCTCGCCGTCGTCGCCCCCCGTTCCCGTCTTCCTCCTCCCTGACGGGTTCGCGACCTCGCTATCGCTACAATCTCGGTCATCAACTATAGCGAGTGCCCTGCAAAATCCCATTGCCTAAAATCGAATTCCCCGTCACACATTCCCAAGAGACCGCAACTTTGTGTGCCCCTGGCCCCCGATATCTCCACGGATTATCATCATTCACCCTTTCACCTTCACCGTATTACACTGTGCGGTGCCTCAAGTGGGAGGCTGTGCTGTACCGTGCTAACTCGCTGTTGCTGCAAGCCTAAGGACGTACGGACGTGTCGGACTTGATCAACGCCACCTCTGGGTTCCTGGAGACTGTTTGGGGCGAAACGGTTCCATTATCCTGCGCAACTGTGTTGCGACATCGACATTGGCTTACCGGGCGGGTTGACTCGTGGAGCCGTATTTTCCGGTTGGTCAGACAAGTCTTCTGTTGACCAGGTTGTCGTAGCTGCGGCAGTATTCTGGAAGGGCGCTGTATTATTCATATCAAGCTCTTTTGGGTTCCGCCAACCGCTCAAGACTCAACAATATATTGATGGGGTTTCCCCTGGCGCTGACCAACTCTTGTCTCATCATTGTCTGCCAATACTGGAGTCGGATCCCTCATCTCATCTGTTGAAACGCCCTGGTCGTTTCGTTCCCCTTTTCACAATGACCCCAACTCCTCCTTCGACAAACTCATCTCAGGGAGCCCGGTCTCCCGAGGAACAGTTCCGCGTTGTGAGGAAGAGAAACCGTGTTCCTCTAAGCTGCTACCCTTGTAGGACACGCAAGTATGTTACCCCTAAAGCAATGCATCAATATTTACTAACATCGCCCGTAGGTTGTGAGTTTGAATGACACCTCAACTCCTCATCCTTACTAATATTCGTCAGAAAATGTGACAGAAGTCATCCTTGCAGCAACTGTACAAAGCGCGAGGGTATGGGGACCACCTCATGCTCTTATGCCACGCCAGTTACACGCAAGAAGAATCAAAGTCAAGGAGACTCGAGTCCTGATGACATGCAGAATCGTATTGACCGTTTAGAAGGCTTAGTTTTATCCCTTATGCACGGAGGTGCTAATGTAGATGCTGCATCCGCCGCAGCCGCTGGAGCAGCGACAACACAATCCACCACGGACAGCGGATCTTCCGCCAAGGCTGGAAAAGGAGACGACAATGCAATGGCGTATGATGAGGATGAAAACAGTGACGAAGAGGAGGGACTGGCCACGTCTTTGGGTTTTCTCAAGGTGGACACGGACAAAGGCAAGTCGCTGTATGTTGGCCAGGAACATTGGCATACCCTCCTTGCCGATATATCTGAGGTGAAAAACTACTTCACGTCTCACAAAAAGGAGTTAGAAACAAGTTATGAGCGAGTCAAATCTTCAAAGCCTATGGCTGCAAGAGAGGGGCCGACACTCCTGCTAGGAGCACTCCCAGCATCCGAGATTGAAATAAGAGCAGAGCTTCCCCCCAAGTCTGCTGTCCTGACGCTCTGCAGTCGATACTTCAACTCCATGGATAATGCTGTCAACATCATTCATGGACCAACATTTCAACAGCAGCTGAAAGACCACTGGCAAGATCCCAACAAGACGCCCATTATGTGGCTTGGTATGCTCTACTCGGTTCTCTGCCTCGCAATGCTGAGTTACCATAAAGTGGGCGACGAACCTCCTGAGTGGAGAGGGCGAACCCTTGAGCTTGCAAACGAATACCGGTTACGCACGGTGCAATGCCTGATCAAATCAGACTATACAAAACCTAACGAGTATACGGTTGAGACTATGATACTCTATGTATTCGGAGAATATTCGTCTCGATGGGATGCTGATCTAGGATTGTGGTTAATCGTGTCCCTAATTGTTCGAATCGCGTATCGAATGGGCTACCACCGAGACGCCAAATGGTTCCCGTCAATTACACCATTTCAAGCGGTAAGCTGCACGCTGGTCTGCTGCTAATCTCGATTTGCTGATCATGATTAGGAAATGAGGCGGCGGACATGGGCTCTCGTACGAATGTCGGATGTTATCTTCTCACATCAGGTTTCTCTGCCCAGCATGATCTACGAAAATGATTGCGACACCCAACTGCCCAACAACATATTTGACGATGAGTTCAATCCCGGCGTCAAGGAGCTGCCGCCTTCTCGACCATCGACCGTCGCTACTCCCATCGCCTACATGATTGCCAAGTCAAGGTTATGTTTTGAGCTGGGAAACATCCTCCAGGCTACAGGGCAAGTTGGAAAGCATGTGCCTTACGATGAGATTATCCGCTTTGATGCCAAACTACGACAGATCATGCAAGAATTGCCGCCGCATTTGAAGTTAACGACATTAGAAGGATCCCATGATCCAGTGACTCTGATCATTGCCAGGTTCAATGTCGATATTCTGTACCAGAAGATTCTATGCTTACTTCACCGAAAATACCTTCCCAGGGCGAGGCAGAGTGCAAGATATGCACACTCTCGGAGGGCTGCAATTGAAGCATCATTGACCGCGCTCGACCATCTGGCAGTATTGTACCGGGAATCACAATCCAACGGAAGGCTGCGCTCTGTCAGCTGGTTTGTGAAGTCGATTGCTACCAAAGACTTTACGTTGCCTGCAATGCTGGTCATTCTTGATCTTCATTTTGACAACATTGCCGCGCAGTCTTCAGTTCCCCAAGACGATGAGGGTGCCTCAACTTGGAACGATGACCAACGATCTAAAATGATCGGCAGTTTAGAAACAGCGAGAGAAATTTGGAACACACTTGCAGATACCTCAATGGAAGCATTCAAGGCGGCCAAGGTCATTGATATCATGCTAGATAAGATCAAGGACCCTGCCTCGATCGGTTCAGAAATGCCGGGCGTTCCATCGCCAATGCCAGGCCTGACGCAAGGTGTTGGGACTGATGTTTTGCCGGCTATGGCGCCGGGTTTCGTCTCACCGAGCAGCTTACCAGATTTCAATGCGACGGCCAACCCCTTTTCGACGCCTAACCCGACCGCCTTCATGGGTATGGACTTTGGCATGCCTGGGCCTGAAGGACTTGATTTTCAAACCGATGGCTTCGCTGGGGCTGGTCCGGCTTCTCCTTTCTCCTCCATGTTCAGCAACCTGGGAGCAAACACTAACGCGGGGATGGACATGGGCGCGAACTTTGACTGGGTAAGAGGCGTTTCCATTAAGAGATCACTTGTAACCGTTTCTAACTTGGAGTAGAATGCCTTTGAAAACTATACGCAGATGGCCAACTGGGGAGCAGACCAGAGTTTTCAGATATACGGCGCTGGAGGAGACCAGTCATCCCCGGGACAGACCTCTTCGTTGGATGGTCGTAGTGGAAGCACGTCACAAGCGCCAGGACAAGGAGGTGGCAGAGATGCCAATGTGCAATGACGCTGCCGCAATATCAGATATAATAGTTGATGTTATGATGGGCAACAAATGAAATGTAAAATCAAGCAACTCTACTTATTCAAATACCCCGGTGATGGGGCCCCAAATTGGATTCTTCAAGTTTCACAAATACCAGTTGGACGTTGTTAATCACCAACTATTTCCATGCTTATGTCATGATAAAAATGGACCGCCCCGACCGACACTGTTATCGATAAGTTCAGAATTGGAACTTCTGGTTCCTGCTCCCTTCAGTTCTCTCTACCTACTAAGTACCTTACCTACCTAGGTAATAATCTAGGTATCGCTCCCCAATTCAAGACAACCCCGTGAATTTACTTCACGCCGCATTACGAGCAACGTTTGGTTTGTACAGAAACGCAGACGAAGCTTGAGCGTCCGATCCTTATTGCTTACACCTGCATTTCAACGCGATTTCTTTCCCCATTGCTCCTTACCATTCACGCAGACAAGTGTTGACCATCCTTTTCACTCTACATGCTTGATGACCCATCAAGCCAGTTGTTTCTTTCTGTGCCTCTCGTTCTGACTCATCGCTGCTATTCAGTAGCGCGTCAGATGAGGGATGGTTATCCCAGAGAATCAAGGGGCCGGCGCCTCTGGTTCAGCCGTCACCCCGGGAGCACCAATAGCCAGTGGTAGAAGCGAGGCCGACGTGCACATGGCAGATGATCTGGATTATGAACCCTCAGAGGCCTCTAGCCATGACCCTGCAGCGGCTCTGCTCGATGCCATCTCCCAGCCATCGAAAAAAAGGCACCAGTCAATGGATTGCAAGGCTGTTCAGCAAACTAAGAAAGCTAAGCTTGATAAAGCCCATCTTCCAGGCCCGGCGGCTCAGAGTCCTGTGAAGGATCGAGCCAAGCAGCTTCCGGAACAGATATGGCAACATATCTTCACTCTTGTACCACCCAGTGACCTGGGTCGTTTGTTGGCTGTCAACAAACTATTCCATGCCTTTCTTAGCCCCCCTTCCACTCATCCCCAAGTATGTTATGATGATGTACCGTCATCCTTTCCTTTACTGAAGCCAGATACAATCTGGCAAGCTTCAAGAAGACTGTTTTGGCCGCGTATGCCTGCACCCCTAAAAGGGAAATCGGAGATTCAGATGTGGCGTCTTGTTTGTTCTGTGTCTTGCCAACTCTGTGATTTGCGGAGCCAGAGAAAGCTACCATCTTCGAACAACGAAGCTTGGTGTCGTGGTCCAGGTCCAAGTGACGTCTGTCCCATTTTCCCCTTTGGTGTCTTCGCGTGCGGAAATTGCCTGAAGAAAAAGGGCATCAAGGTAGGTGTTGCCAGGATTCTTCCCGGATGCAATTCTAACGTCAGCAATAGGAACTAGAACTTCTCTTGTCTTCTTCATTTCCATCTGTTCTGCTCCCAGCTCTTCCTCCAGTGCTTGTGGATGCCGATATGCATGTTATACATCCCCGTGTCATACAAGCAGGGACTGTGCCGCCACACATCCAGGTTACGAAACTCTTCTGGTCGGAGCATGTTGAACAAATCAAGCTGGAATTCGAAAATGTCAAGGCACTTGGATCTGCTGCTGCCGAAGAGTGGATAAAAGGTCTAGAGATCAGAGGAAAGCAGGCTCTAGCTGATGCCTCTCGTTGGGAAAAATGGGCCAGTACAGGTGGGATGGCTCAGTTTCAAGCACCAAAGACTGCTGCCAAAGCAGAAGCTCCATTCTCATTTACGCCTCTGGCTCTTTCAGCACCCATTGGTAAGGCTTCATCAGATCCCGCTCAATCAATAATGCCATCGGAGGCTAATCTCCGTCTCTTACACACTTCGGTTCAGCAAAAACGGACGAAGGAGGAGGCAGCTCACCTTAAGGCTCAAAGGCGGGCCGACATTGAGAATCGAGCCATGCTACTTGATCCTCCGTTGACTGCAAATGTTCTAGCTCATATTCCATCCTTCCAGGCAGCACTCCAAATCATCACGCCGCTTGATGATCACGCATGGGAACTCTTGAAGCCCCGTCTTCTCGCTCAGAGGGTAGAAGCGGAGCTGCGAGAGAAGCAAAGTTATAGCAACCTCCGAAAACTTGAAGACAAGCTTCCAACAATGGAGGCTGATGAAAAGCCCGCTAGTGAACCAAGAGAAGTTACAGACCAGGAATGGGATGATATTCAGGGGCCTGTTCGAGCGCGCATATCGGAATATGCAGACGAAATCATCGAAGGATGGAACAACGGCGCCAAGGTTAAGAGAAAGAACTGTCCGCAATATGCCGCTGACGTGCTGCTGTACGTTCGTAAGAGGTTCTATGCCGAAGTCACAAAGGACACTGCTGCCACAATCGCGGCAGGGAAGAAGCCGATAGTCGAGCCCCCCGGGGGGCCCTGGACTCAACGGTTGACATTAGAGAACATGAAGTGGGTCTTTGATGTCAAAATCAAACCACGCACTGAGCCTATGCGCAAGGAGTTGTTTCTTTGTAACAGCTGCCTCGGTGTGAATGGAGTCTTGAAATTCTTTGGGTTCGAGGGTGTACTTCAACACTATGCAGCCAAGCACACAGTTGCTCTCAGTCTGGGAAACATTGTCGTGCACTGGAGAGCGGAGTGGCCAGAAGTGCCTCCTTTTAGTCCTGACCCTCTCACCAAAGAGAAAGCCTATCATGACAACGAGCCACGGAGCGCACTCGCGTCAAATGCCCTAATTCAACAAAGCTATTCTGCCTTTCAACCGGATACACCAGCAGGATATCCTCTGCCTGTTTACGGCGCAGAAGCACCGCAATTCTCGTTCTACAGTTCCAGACCTCCAATCTTTCCTATACCTGCATATGGGCAAGGTTCAGCCCATACCCACGGCCCATCTTACTCAACGACAACATATTACGATCCTGCAACATATTCTTCGTACCCAGGACCATTTTCTTCGGGGATGACACATATCTCTCAAAGACAATTGAACAGCTACACAAGACCTCAAGTTCTTAACCCTTCCGACGGTGCATCATATCCCAACTACTACGATAGCAATAGCATCGCCTCAGTCAACAGCATTCGTCAACACCAACACGAAAAATTCGTCAGGGGCACACAATCTGTCTGGTCAAAGGTTGGGCATCATAAGAAGATCCCACCTGCCGTCAGGGCTTACGTCGCCATTTACCATGCCAACAAAGTGTTCGAGGAGTCTGAGAGTGAGAGCCTACCGTTGTCGCTGTTCATTGAAGCTACATCGAAAAACAAGAAATTACGCAGTCTGAGGGCTCTCAATGGAGTTTCTTGCAAGGTGTGCAACGACGGCAACATCTTCCACGTACCTCAACTCGCCAGACATTTCGAAATAGAGCATGTCGAAAAGCCCCGGAGTCAAGGACGAGCACATATGGATTGGCGAACAGAAATGATAAAAATGCCTGAAAGCGAGCGAATGGCTGGACTGGAAATCAAGACTCGGGGAGACTCTGTCTTGTACACTCTTGTCAAGGAGGCTCTTCCCTGGGCATTCGAACAAGCCTTCATAGACAAATATGCTTTGAAGCCTGTGCAAACAACGCTCAATAACATTCCACCTCCGCAAGTGTCAGTGCAGACGCCAGCTCAGATATTCACGGCTGTGCCAAACAATCGGTCAAGGGAAGAACACCAGCAAAGTGATGTCGGGCATGTGATAGAACAAGCACAGCAGTCAGGTTATGCGGATCTGGGAAGTCAGTCTCTGGCATCAAGTCGACTGGATCTGCGTTTTCCCTCACATATCGAGTCTGAGCCAGACATACCACATCTTCGTCCTGCAAGCGAGGTTTATGGTCGAAAGATGGTCGCGGCTAGACAGAAACAGGGGAAGCCTGGATCCCAAGCCGCCGATAGTGCTTCAACGTTTGGCGACTACTCGCCACCGTACTTCGAAAAGCCTCAAGATTCACGTAGCCAAAGCAACAAGGTTGACGTCGAAGTCGAGACTGGGCAGGAAGTCACCACCTATCATGTTTCATATCCCACAGGGCCGCAGAACAAGGCTCATTGGCGCGAAGAAAAATCATCCGATTACCGTGACGTCCGAGAACAGCGTTACTCAGGCCCAGAACCAGCTAGTCCTCGTAACAGAAGCGCCTCGGTTGGCGACCGGCCTCAGGACCGTCCTCCGTTAGTGGCCCTCTCGACCGCTGCAGCACCTAGCTACGCGGAGGTCGAAAGAGGGGGGCGTGAAGAACCTCATGTGGCCCATAACCCCCATATGGTTGAAGAGGAGGTCATATACGTTGATGAATCCGGACGGGAGATCGGAAGAGGTCTCAGAGCCCGAAATACCCTTCCGCAGGAATCCAGATATGGCCCGGTCAACACTGAAAGGTTTGGCGAACATACCCGACCCTCACCCTCATGGTCTAACAACCATAGCCAATTCTATCATAGAGAACCTATCCCGCGGTCTCAATATGCACCACAAGAGCACCACTTCGATTCTCCATCTGGTTCTGATCATTTCTATCATAATTGTCACAGTACTCGTCCTCCACTAGAGCTTTCAGACGCATACAAAGTCGTTGAGACTCATCATCCGGACGGCAACTACTTCATCAGGCGCCCTGTACGGCAGGCTGGTAGATCATACCATGCCTATGAGACTAGACAGCCACGACCAGAGCAGAGCATGTTCCCTCAACGAGAGATAGCTCAAGGCTTTTCGGGTTACAACTTGAGTTATGAGGCAGATCCTTATATTCGGAGTCGATCTACTTTTATGACTAATTATAACAACAACCCACGATATCCGTCTGGTGTAGCAAGGGGGACACCAGCGGACCATGGGAGCCAGCGATGATTTACTCAATATACTTCGGCGCCGTAATGGGGGGAATGGCACCAACTAATTAGTGCCGATTCGTGTATACATATCTATATATGCAAGCTGCAACACCATGTGTATAATGTCTTTCTTCATTTAAAGTCAGTCCCTTCCTCAAGCAGTTCAGAGAACGTATTCATCGTTTGACAGATATTATAAAAGTAGTACATTGTGTGTATTTTGCTAGGACGACGAGCCGAGTTTGGTTTGCCTTTTTTTTTACATACATACATCCATACATACAAGCCCTCCTCTTGTATTCCGATCCGTCTTCTCGTCAGAGCCATTATCAGGAACTAAAGCTGAGTCTGGCCGCAATTCCAATGCCAGTTGGTGATGTACAAGATAAGAGGGAAAACGATGATAATGAAAAGAACAATATTACAACACTCTTTTCTTCTCTCGTTTCTCTCCTTCATTCTGCTTCTCATGCTCTGCTCCATTGAGGAGCAGAGCAGTCAAGATTGGTTCATGAGCCCGAGCCCTTGACCAAAAGCGATCGACACTGTTTGGTGTTTCCAAGTTATGTTCCGCCTTTCTCCTTCGAGTCTATCCTTCCATCCGTATATGGCTGTTACTGGTCTTCTTATCTTCATTATTCTCAGGTTGAACGGGACGCTGTCGCATAGTGGCCATTTGCCAGAAACCCATAGATCAAAATCAGTGCTGAATCTACAACACCTCACCAATGATCTTAGCGGCCTCACGATAGGTTTGAAGCAGGCGCTCGCACTTCTCGCGCTCCTTCTTGACGCCATCATCCTCGTAAAGGAGCTCCTCAAAGAGAGATTCCTTGTAGAGCTCGCTAACAAGGCGGTTCTGAACGACGTCCTTACAGTGGTTAACGAGGAGGTGCATAACAGCTTTAGGGACCTGGTCGGCAATGGACTCGCGAACAATGTTGAAGTAGGAAGAGATTAGAGCTCGGATAAGCTCCGTCTCCATAGCCTCGCGATCTGTCATAGCTGGCTCCGCGGATTCACCCTGGTGGTGGGGGTTAGTTTCGTGTGAGAAGAGGAGACCGGGCACCTGTAGATCCTCGGAACTTACCATTTGGGATGCCAAGCCGTAGTTCTTCCCTGTTCTATCGTACAAGTCATCCTCGGGGGCCATTGTTGTCGCTGTAGATGGCCGGGCAAACTCCCTCTCCCGGCGCACAATAGGGAAGCTAGTCTCCGAGTTTTGGCTGATATGTCGTCCGTTGGGCATATTGGGCATGGCGCCAGGGCTTGGAAGCGGACCGCCGATGGTCTGGCCATCCTTGCCGAAAAAGTAGTTCAAGAAGGAATCTCGGGCACCTCCGAGTCCCTGTTGGTTGAGTCGAGCAGGTGAAGCTGAACGAAGAGTGCCATTTAAATGCGTCGCGTTCATAGTGGCAGCAAGGCTGGAGGTTCCGTTCTCTCGGACTGAAAGAGAAGGCGATATGCTTCGAGGAGGCTTCGTGGCCTTTGCTCTTCCTGACTTGGTCTTCTCAAGCTTATCAGAAGGGCCACTGACACCGTCCTCATTTTCAGGGCCATCACCGTCAGCCTCAAGCTCCTGCAGACGCCGCTTTTCTCTGCGCTCGCGCTCCTCCTGGATCAGCCTTTTCCTTTCTCGCTCCTGCTTTGCGCTGACTACGTTACTCATGGCGGCAGCTGCGCCGAGGAAGTTAGGGTGATTAGTATTGATATAGGCGCGCTGGATAGAGATGAGTGATTCGACATATGATGAAGCAGGACCAAGACGCTCACGGAGCAAGTCTGAGACCGTCTCAATGAGCTTGGCCTGAAGTCTGGGGTATCGTGAAAGCTCAGTGGAGCCACAAGTGTGGCAAATCTTGATCAGCTCTTCGTACACAAGTTCAACACAACGTTGACTAGGAATTTCCAGAAGCTTGATCTGGGGCTTGACCAGAAGATCGAAAGCCATTTCCGGCACAAAAAGACTGGGTCGGGGTCCAGTGGAGTTTCGAATAGCGGTCCGGATATCAAGGGCGGAGAGGTTAGATGTAGGGTCGATGGTGTCAAGTGCGCTGCCGAAGACAGAATTGAAAATGTAGTAAATACGAGCCCCGCCACATAACTCCTTGGTGGAAATCTCGGTCGAGGTACCGTCAATGGAAGAAATGAAAGAGTTGGCGAAGCGCGTCATTTGCTGAAGGATGAGAGAGCCACGGTGCTCCTTTCCACTGAAATGCATGTCACCATAACTGGCCAACTCCTGTTGCGTCTGCCCCATAAGAGTGTTGAGTCGGGCTTTGATGTCGGGCAAACGCTCACGGATATGACCCATTAGCGTAGTGTTGAGGGTCTTAGCCAGGTAGTGAGTGCCACAGCGAATGGAGATGTTACGATAGGCAGGATGATGCTTGAAAAAGTCAGCCTCGGCCTGGAGAGCATCCTCCATAGGCTTGTTTCCTTGAATATCCTGCTGCGATCGATTGACCACGCCGATGAAGCCAAGCTTTAGAGGATAGACGCGGCCCGAAAGAATATCTAGAGCGTTTGTGCCATGATCCATGAGGTCGACCTTTGTCAAGACACCAATAGTCCTTCGGCCAAGGGGGTCAACATGGCGGGCGAGTTTAAGGGCTTCCGAGTTAACGATGTCGACGTTGGCGGGAGACACGGCGAGGATAATACTGTTAGGCTTGGCAATATATTCTGAAATGAGGTTTCGAGTCTGCTTCTCGATATCGGTAGGCTGGTCGCCAATGGGGACCTATGGAATGGTGGTTATGGTCAGTGATATTCAGGGGTTCAACGAAGCTAAGGATTATGGAGATAGAAAGAACAGGAAACTCACCTTGGTCAGTCCAGGCAGATCTACCAGAGTCAAGTTAAGGACATGAGGAGAGTAAATCTTGAGGTTGATAGGTTGTCGGTTGATACCCTTGTTGTTGCCGGCAACTCGGGATGTCTCGTTCTCAATCTCGCGCTTTACATCGCCAAAATCGTTGAACCTCCGGTTGGGGATGTGGTGGAACTCTGCCCACTCGGAACGGCGAGCAGCACCGGGGGATCGATAAGGATCGCTTGCAGGGTCGGGAGCGTTTTCATCTTCGGTAACGTTGATGAGCTGAAGGATCAGGGGACGACGAGTGCAGATGCCGGCTCCGCGCGGTAGAAAATCTCGGCCGACGATATTCTCAAGGACAGAAGATTTGCCTGCAGATTGGGAACCGACAACAACCTAGGCAACGGTCAGTCAGTGCTAGAGTAGCCAATTCAGGTAGCAAAAACCGCATACAATCTGAGGGAGATCCAAAGAGTCACTGCCAATGGTATTGAAAACCAAGTCTTGCAGCTTGTTGACTGTGGTGAGCAGATCCTCGCCAAGAGCAGCCATGATGATAAGAGTCCGATTTTGTGACGGGCGAGTTTGAGATTTACCGATGACAGAAACAACAGGACAGGACTGGACTGGACTGGACAGTAGAGTCAAGTGAAGCGTCCGTCACGAAACCCAAGACAGACACAAGGACACGGAGGATGTTCCGAATAATGCGCGCGTTGTCGCTAAATTCAAAATCCGTCGTCAGTTCCAGGAGTTCATGCGGTTCGGTCTGGGAGGCTCAGGCTCAGGCTGAGGATGGCTTTGCTTTGCTTTGCTTTGCTTCGCTTTGCGCAGTGGAGTCGAGAGCACTTTTGGGGTGATTCACGTGTATTTGCATAATGTTCAACCACCCCAGGCCAAGGTAATGTAGGTAGGTATGGATACCTCTAGCACCTATTTTTCTAGGCCTTGCAATGCCTAGCTCTAGGCCGCTTTACTGGCTCCACCGGAGGTTTTTCGGCTGTGAGGTGCCTCCCCTAGGACCTAGGTACCACACTGACCGCTTTCACACCCACCTACCTTACCTTAGGTACCTAGTTTACCTAGGTAGGGACTTAGGTACCTATTCCGGCGTTGCAGAGCCCTTCCATGCCACGTCACCAGCCACACCTGACAGGATGTTCTTATCCACCACTAGGTGCTTTAACGAGGTTCGCCGTAAGGCCTGACTTTTCTACTGTACCAAAGGAAACATGAAGATGGCAATAGATGCACTAGATATCAGCCAGAAGACCAGTACAGACACGGAATCATGAGTACTTTCGGTAGCCCCGGCCCCTTGCCAACTACAAAGCCAACACCGTGAGTTTGACATCGTCTACTGAGAACAATTCACTAAACAATTGCGTCCTTCTGAGCAGACCACAGCGTGGAAGCTTCCCTCTGGATCATGATGGTGAGTGGGCTGTACAAGCCAACACATCCAATGGAACAATTTTGACCAAAGTAACTGCAGGCGAGTGCAAGACTTATATGGCAAAGTACCTTTCATGTATGAAAAAGGTGCGAGGTCTAAATGACGAAGAATGTCGCGACCTTGCAAAGGCGTATCTATCGTGCAGAATGGACAGGTGAGCAAGCCTATAATGCTTTGACTTATTACACATACACGTAGTCAAATATCTCGGAACAAAGCGGGCTAATGGCGACGGGTATTTCAGAAACTTGATGGCCAGGGACGAATTCAAAAACCTTGGTTTCACAGAATCTCCACCTCCTTCAGCTGTAAAAGCAACGCTAGAGGGCGATAAGGAAACCAAGCATTGAAAGAAGAGACTGCCTACCTAGGTGCCTAGTTAATACGTTTTCCCCCAAATACCTACCTGCCTACCTACCTTAGGTATGTAAGTATGGAAATCGACGATGACAATTTGAGGAGTTGACTCTTGTGCACACTGCCTTATAGTTAGTTACCAATGTAACGGCCTTGAGGTACAGAGACTCTAATTCCTGACTAAAGATAGGTGACATTCGAGCAAATGAGAGCAATACACATCAAACCTCCAGTCCCCGCTTCAACTACTGTATCATAAGAACCTAGCAGATGGCGGTGGACGATTATTATCCACCATGGAAATTTATAAGAACTGCCATATACTGACTCCCTGCACCTCGCAAAGCTTCTAACAACAATTATCAACGAAATCATAAGTTTTCGTATTCCTGTCTCGTACTTAGACAGAGGCTTTTGTTGCTGGTGGTGATGCTCTGACGCAACCAAACCAGTAGTCCAACATCGCGTTGCCTGGTCAACCCCAGCCGGCTCGATTTGCGACCACCATTAAAACTATCGACCACTACCTAACTACTTCATACCTACCTACTACCTTAATAAAGCTGCCTTACCTTATCCCTCATCACTCTCTATACCTTGACAAAAACCCTCCGTATTTGCCGTCTTGGCCACCTCCTTAACCCTTTCTCTACCGGACACAATATTCTTCCTCCATACCGCATAAATATCTTCCCTCATCTTCTGGCAAAGATGCCAGGCACAGCAAGGACGATGGAGCCGAAGCGCAAGGTGACTCCTCCGTCACCTTCTTACATGACAGACGAGCAGTTCGGTATGACACACGGAATTGAGTATGGCGATCAAAGTCCTTGGCTAATTTCTCCCTCTGCTGAATAGCCTCCTACCTCGCAGGTCTTCGGTCAAACCGAGTCGCCAGGCCTGGAGGTGCAAGACCTCAACCAGCCGGTGCTCGTCCAGTTCCTAGCCGCTCGAGTTTGCACCGACATAGTACGGGCCGATTCACGCATGATCTTGCTTCTCCTGCCGAGAGCGCACCACCTATTCTCGACCGTAAGGACTCGAAAAGTCCTAGCGTTGCTGGTGGCAGTCTTGCCTCTAGATACTCTACCATCAGCAGAAAAAGCCCAGATTACTATCCAACTTCAGCTACAAACCCTTTGAGGCCATCCGACGTTGTTCCCTCAGCCACATACATGGAACGAGGTCAAAGATGGATGGAGAAGGAAGAGGCAAGCTCATTGCGCGACGCAATGGAGGAGATGGACATAAGGAAGCGTACAAAATCGCCTGTTCAGGAGACACCTGAGGATGATACTCGTCTATACAATGCTGCTCTCGATGAAGCTGCTGAGCTTGTCTGGCAACATCAGCATGGGACGCCTTCTCCCCGTCCCGAAGGGCCCTACCGCTATAAGCCACATCTCAGAAAGAATAGCTACGCCCATGCTCGTACTGCTAGTGTCGGTGGTACGCGATCATGCTCAGGCAGTTCTTCGGATGGTGAAGGCGTCGAACGTGAAAGCCGACCTGAGTTAGAGCAGAGGCAGCCAAGCATACAGCCAGATCACAAACACAAGACATACGGCAGTATTGGTCGTTCAGGCAAGGCTCCAGAGCAGAGACGCCAGGGAAGTCTGAAAAGAAACATTAGCGGGGAAGTAGGGCGTCCCTTTTCTGGAGATCAGATTTGGGAAGAGCCTGAAGTCTCAACTTCTGATAACATGAGCTTTTCTGGTCGTGCATCACCCGAGAAGCTTGGCAACCGAGCTCAGGCGGCCACAAACCGAGTCCGCTTCGATCCAACCCGGGAAAAAGAAGAAAAGGCCAAGCCCCTTGAGCGAGTTGAAATACACCGCAATCCTCCCACACGCTCTCGCAATCCTCTCTATACAAGAAACCTCTCCAACGACGGCTCCGTCTCTGTCGATGACAAGGTAGAGAGAAAGAACGGCATGGAAGTTCGGAGTCAGGACATTCGCGCGGCCACGAGCATGCGCTTGAAAGATCGCAGCCCAAACCTCCCGGAACCCACAGCCGTCAGTGACAGTCCGGGACGGCCCATTGTAAGCTTCGACGCCAACTGGAAAGCCCCGGACGAGTCCACTGATACCACCCCAGACCGGTCGCTTCCGGCAACCCCCAGCAGGTCCTCCTCCTCCTTCGTCCAGCCGGAGAAACCCATGGCGGTACCTAGTATCGTTGTGGCGGAGGAAAGTTCGCCGATGCCCAGGGCGCCAACGGGAACGAAAATCCCGTCGATCTGCATAGACGAGACATCCCATAACCCTAGAGGCTCGGTACCATCGATCAGCGTCCCCGATATTGCTATCAATGAGGCTCCGGGTAAGGGAGGCAGCATTCCGGCAATCATAGCCCCCGACGACAAAAGGAATTTAACCTCCCGTCCGCTACCTGATCCCGATGTTAGGGGAGCACCCCGTTCTGCTCAAAAGCCTCGTGGCCATTGGTCCCCAGCCCCTGGCAGCAATAGGCGAGCCGTCACGATTTGCCATGAGTGTGGCATGCCCATTGAAGGGCGTTTTGTGGCCCTGGCGGGAAGCAATGAACGATTCCATCCGCAGTGTTTCAGCTGCTATACTTGTGGTACTAACCTACAGGCGATGGAAATTAGCCATGAGCCTGATCATCTTCGTCAGGAGCGGCTTGATCGCATCAGACGTCGCGCGGCTGGCGAGATGCTCGAAGAGGAGCCGGGCAAAACGATGTCCGAAGACGGAGATGAGCGCCTGCGATTCTTTTGTCACCTCGATTGGCATGAGCTGTTTGCGCCGCGTTGCAAGCACTGCCAGACCCCTATTCTCGGTGAACACATAGTAGCTCTTGGAGCTCACTGGCACTATGGACACTTCTTCTGTGCCGAATGTGGTGACCCATTCGACCACGGCATGACACATATCGAGAAGGATGGCTATGCGTGGTGTATCAACTGCCAGACGAAGCGCACCGAACGACGAGCTCCGAAGTGCAGGAAATGCCGTACAGCTGTCATCGGACAGTATATCCAAGCGCTAGGCGGAGAGTGGCATGAGCATTGCTTCCGATGCGCCGAGTGTCAGGGCGGTTTCGACGATGGCCAAATCTTCACTAAGCATGTGCCCGAAGGCACTATCGTGCTCTGTACTGGATGCCGAGCTATGGAACTCAAAGCGTAATGATGATGATGTGTGTGATTTCGGCGTGCGTGTTTTCATTTTTGCATGCGTTTCTTTCGTGGTTGGTCTGTTTCCTTTCAGGTTTGCCCGTCAGCATATGATTTGTTTTGTGTTTCTGATTGGTCTTCACGAGTCTTTCCAGGGGAGCGCCGCACTCAGCGCTTGACTTAATCATGCAGATTGGCTCATTGGAACATCTTAGCCATAAGGCAGGATAGACACGGCGCGAACTGTGAGTCAGTGATTTCAACTTTAAATGGCCAACACAAACTTCGGTTCCGTCTACTTCATATACATCAAGTTATCTCCCCCATGTCTATGTGATCCTGACACATTGTTATTTGATAAACGTTATCTTAAAGAGCAAGATTGGACGGGCTTATTCTCTATGAGGCCAACCCACGCAGCTCGTTTGTACCACTGCTGCGAAGGAAGATATGAGAAAACCACATAGTTTATCACACGAGTCACAACGGGAAATAGTGGGACATTGTGTTGGTTGGGTAGTGTTTTGTCTGTCGTAAATCATTTGTCGACTTATTGTTTCAGTCTTCCTCTCGTCTGATGTACGCAAAGCCAAAAGTACAACCAGGTTCAATCGAAATCCAGTTCAAGAATATCATTCTTGTGTGTTCACCTCTTTTGAGATCTTCCTCCTGGTCATTGTTCCTCGGAGTTCCCCCTCTCTATTACTGTGCAGATCCGCCGACCTGCTCCTGGTGGACCTCGAGGGTATCGCCATCCTGCATCTCGAGCTACGGGATGTAACTTGTCAGCATGTGTGATCTCTCCAGAGAGTTTTCAGTAGGGCACAATTTGAAGCTGGGTATCAAACATCCGTGCCTGCTATAGGAAAGGGAAAACGTACCGCATCGGGTGTATCAGTGGGTTGGACTCGCGTGCCGTCGAAAAGAAATCGCACGGAGCTGGTCGCCTTTCCCTGGCGCTCGCAAAAGGCGCCCATAAGCTTCTCCAGCTTTGTGGTACGCTTGATCTTGAAGAAGACCTCGTTGTTGTTGTCGGTGACCTTGATGTTGAGGTGCTCGGAGTTGGCGGGTGCCTGCTCACCAGGAGTCCCGTTTTCGTTCTCGTTGGACATTTTGAATTGGTCTAGATGGAAGCTATGCTCTAAATACGAAACAGGGTCAGCGCGTGGCTCGAGGTGAAGTGCAGGAGTGAAAGTGTGGCGAGATATCGCAATAATCATAGTGTTACCTTAGCACGATGGTCGTTGATGGCAAGTTTGGCAAGTGGGGGTGATGATCGCGTTATGCGCGTTTGGCCGGCAAGAGATACGGAGTAGAGCGGCGAGCTACGAGCGGCGGCGAGAATGTGTGTGCGAGGGGGGAATGGTTGAACAGATCTGTTGTTGGTGGGAGGTGTAAAAGACTATGGTGGGTGATGAGCCTACTAAGATAGACAGATTAGAAGGCAATCAGCCTTAAACTTACCTACTAAGGTCAGTTGCCTCTCGCGCTTCGTTCAGCAGCACTGAGTTGAAGTCAAGTGGGAGAAAGAGCTAGGCCAACTCCAACAGTGTAAGTGGGGCCGGGAGGTGAACTACGGTTTTTGATTGGTTATCTGCAGGTTGATCGAATCCCTTCTGCTCTTCTTACCCTATACTTAAGGTACTATATTAAGTAGTTATTAAAACCTTAATATATTAAGTTTTTTCTTTATTAAATTACTATTAATTTTTTTATAGCCTTAACTTGGTAATAATTAATAAATAAAATCTAGATGTTTTAATAATAGCTATAAAAGTATTAATTATAAAATCTCTAGCTAGACTAAAATCTTAATAAATTTAATTAATAAAGTTACTTTTAGGCTATAGTATCGTAAGCCCTAGTTTAACTACTGTTTTATTATTAATTTTACTTTATTTACAGTTTAGATATAAAGATAATTAGTTATATATTTAAGTATATATATTTAATTAATAAAACTAGTTATTATTAACTTTAAATTAATTTAACTTTTACTAACTAACTTATATAAATAAAGTTAATTTTATTTCTTTATAAAACTTTACTATTACCTTACTTTTATCTTTATTAATTTAAAAGCAGCTCCCTTTTTATTAAAATAACCCTTTTAGCTATATTAAAAAGCTACTTTTTATATATATTTAAGTTTAAGCCTATAAAGGTAATAAAGAAAGCTATCTAATTTAATTAAAGAAAATAACCTTTTTTTAAGTATCTCTTTAAGTCCTTACAAACTAATAGCTTATTATTAACTTAAGTTATATTAATTAAGCTAGAAAGGCTTATATATTAGATTAACTTAATTAAGCTATAATTAAAAATAGCTATTTTAATAAAGTTAAATTAATACTTTAATAAAAAATTCTTTTTAATAGTAGCCATTATTATATATAACTTTTTATATTCTTTCTTATTAGCTACTTTTATAATAGGCTTAATAGCTATATTAAAGTTATAGTAAGTTATATAATAAGCTTAATTATATAACTATAGGCTATTTTATATAATAAGTATTATATTAATAGCTATAATTAATATTAGTAATTATAACTAATAAGTTGTTAAGGCTTGAATAAAATAGCCTATAAATTCACTATAAGTAGTAGGATGTACTATAGTGACTGATAAGGTAGAAGAGGAGGAATTAAGTGGATAAAAGGTTGTAACTGCTGAATAATAAGGCATAGGGTAGGATTTATAAGATAAAAGTGGGTCTGTTAAATAGAGCGAATTCTTCCGAATTTAATGATATATATTATGTAATAGAAAAGTTAATAAGTCTCTAAGAAAGAAGGAGTTCCCTAGGTGGGAAATCCTGGGTCTTATATAGACCTCTAGAAAGCGGGCATTGTGATTCCCAAAGCGGGGTAGCTTCAATAATGATGAAAAGACTATCACAAAAACCGCCAAAATTCGGAGAAAAATAAGATATACTTTTTTCCCAATTTGGAAGGCGCTAGGCTTTAGTAGGCTCATAAAGCTTAAATGGGAAAGTAAGGTTTCTCGTGGTGTGTCATGAATCATCCAACTGAGGGGTAAAAATCTGATATACGTAATCCTCATTATATAATCATCACGTGACCTAAGTCACGTGACTTTCTTACTGATATTTCCTTAGTAAGAAATTATTAAAGTTTATAGAAAAACTTTAATATGTGGAACTTGCTCAATTCTCCACATTTTGCTTAGGTAAGCACACCAATCGAAAGCCCTGAATTTTCTCATTATTTTGGTATATAATATGCCCTGATTAGTCATCGGGATCATAATATATTCCTTAGTTATATAATAAGACCTTTATATAAAGTCAGGTCTTAACATAAGTCTAGGAATATACTTTATAATAGGTATACTAGGCTTAATATATTATAAAAGTTAATTAAAGATCTTTTAGCTAAGGTAAAAGAAGAAAGTTAATATAGCTATTAAGAAGTAGTATTTATATTACTTAATTAAAGCAGTAATTATACTACTTAAGGTAAATAAACCTTAATTAATACTAACTCTTATAATTCTAGCTTACTATAAGGGCCTTACTATTTAAGCTTTTATTTATAAAGTTAAAGGCTTAATAGCTTTAAATAAAACCAATAATAATTAAAAAAAAATTAGTAATTTAATAAAGCTATAAAAAATAATATTAAAAAATATATTTCTTTTATATATTTAAGTATTAAAATATATAAAGTAGCTAAAAGCATAATATCAGTTTTATATAGCTAATCTGCATTTATATATCTTATCCCTTTCTTATAGCATAATGTCTATTTATCATTATCACACATAAGGCAAGACATCTGCGTAAACATTTATATTATCACAGTTAATATATCTGTTTAATATCTACTTGGTCATATTTTAATACGCAAGACCACCACGCTACAAGTTATTATACCCGACCATGGTTTGTCTCGCGATACACGACAGAGTAAACGCTCGGGAGAAGCTAATGGATAACCACAGGCCCCGAAAGATGATGATGTTAAGGCTAAGCCTGCTTGTCACGCACGTGCAGTAAGTTCCAAAGCCAATGATATTAGAGTGACCGTTGGGATCTGACACATGTGCAGTGTGCAATTCAAAGTATTCCCCCTAAGACACGAGAATACAAGATGAAGACGAAATACTGACCCAAGTACAACAAGACTGTCTTACCAGCAATGGCTACAACGAGGCCAAGTGCCAAACTGCAATCAAGCGGCTTTACGAATGCTGTGAAGCATTTTACGAACGCTACGGCGAAGATGCGTCTACTGTGAGCTGCCCGAAGCCCAATCTTCTCAAGCTCAAGATGAAGCAACTCCGGGAGGAAACTAAATGATATGTAACGCTCGTCCTTGGGGTGTCCGCCGGTTTGGGAAACGCTGGCAACTTGAATGATGAGCGCCGAATCTCTTCTAGGCGATCGTTGAGCACGCAAGAGGCCTCATGGACCTGAACAAGCATTGAAGGCCTGTTCCGAGACTCTAATACGAATGCCGATGACATTATGATAGAGAAGAAGAAAAGAAAATTAAATTTGCTGTTTGGTGGAGACGTACTTGAACCAGAACAGTGCTGAGTGCGACCAATCCTCTAAAATACACTGTACAATACGCGCGCGTGCAATCGCGGCTGTTTTCTTTTAGCGCAAAGGTCCGAGCTTGCTCAAAAGGCAGGTTTATTACGGAGGTACGGAGTACACAGGCATGATTTCACTATCCAATGAGAAGCACTAACGAAAGGAAAGTACGTACCGCCTAGAGCTCCAACCCACGCGCCAGTGCAGTAGCAACCAAAACAATTCTTTGATTCTCTACCTCTGAGTACTTGTATCAAACCTACCTACACAAGCATCCTCGGCAAACTTCACTAGCATAATCCTTCCCTGACACTCACAAAAGCGATACACGCGACGAGATACCCGTTCCAATCTTGGGCATGCCTATGGTTTTAATCGATCTTTACGTTTGACCTGCCGGCCGAAACCTGCCGAAAAGGGTTGTTGCTTCTTCGCGCTGTGTACCAAACCATACACTCGACTTGACAATCCCCAAGACAGACCAACCTGAGTCACTGAAATGGCACCTGTCGAGGCAGAGAAATTTCTATCTTATGAAGCCGGGCCCGAGGTCGAAGAGTTCGCCAACGCGCTCGACGACTGTCTCTCCCCTCCTCTCTCAAACGAAGAACGACGAGAACGAATACTAGGCCTACCTAGAAAATACTACGAGAATGCCCTTCGACGCCTAGCACAGGTTCGACCGCGTATGATGCGCAACGGTCAAGACGATGTCGACATGGATGTAGACGATGATGTTGCTAATAGCAACCCTGCCTCAGCAGAGCTTGTCAAACGTCTCGAGAGGGAAGCGCAGACATGGGATCTATTGCGCAGGCTTCTTCCACTGAGATATGCTAGTTCTGATGACGGGCAGAGCGCTTCCAGAGCCGATCAGAGCTCCGTGGGTTCAGGAGGCTTGTTTAAGAGTTTCCTTGCTAGTGATTCATCGGCGCGCGAACGACAAGCAGTCATACAATGGCTCCAGAGCAATGCTTCTTCGGGACCGGATATCAACGAGCTTGCGCATGAACTCCAGCAAAATGCCGACCGTGGAGATATCATCGCTCACGGCTGGCTTCACACTCGCTCTTCAATCAAGCTTAGGAAGAGCGTAACAGCCTGGCCCCATCTACTGGATCGCCAGTCACCAGCTATCGCGACCTCATTTCACACCTCAGATGGCTCACCTCTGGTGACACAGCTGGACCCAGACGCTGCGACTCGCCAGGGGCGAAAACTTGAACCGCAAGATGAGTATTTTGAGCGTGCCATTTGGTTAGGTTGCTGGGAACATCTTCGCCGAGGATCAAGCTTGGACACTATCCGTGAATGGTGCCAAGAACGAACCGAAATGTGGCGGGCTATCTCGACCTCTGCGATACTTCTTTCAGCCGACGACAGCCAGGAAGTGACCGATACTAAACCAGCATCACTCGCTCTCTGGCGACGAAATGTGCTTCAGCTTGTCTCGATCTGGTGGCTGTGATGACTATGAGCGTGCGGTATATGGTGTCCTATCAGGAGACATCCCGAGCGTCGAGAAAGTTGCCCTGAACTGGGATGATTTTCTTTTCGCGAACTACAATGCATTGCTACGCACACAGCTTGACAACTACATACTTGGACAATGCCCAGTCGACGTTGCTTCAAACCTCACACAATCCTTTCCTTCATTTGACGCTATTCAATTTCACGGGGAGCCAAGTACAGTTGACATACGTCTAATTCGAGCTCTTGAAGCCAACCCCCAGATCAAAGACGAAGCGAACGAACCCAATAAAGCGTTGCAGGCATCATTAATTTCCAAGGAAATTGGTCAATATCTTTATCAGCAGGGCTTGATCATTTCTTCTGACGCAAATCACAACGAGTCAGCACTGTACAGATCAGAGCCTAGTAAGCTTGAGGTAAACAAGGAGAGGTTCTTTCAGTCTACGCAGCACTATGGTCTGCGGATCGTCGCGCATATCTACGTCCTCATCAACCTCTTGGATAAGCTGAACTTGAAGGGCGATTCTCTAGCCCCTGCCTTTTCTCCTCCTGAAACGAGACGTTCCCAACAGAACCTCATTGCCGGGTACGCGAATTATCTTCGCCTTGCTGAGTTTCATGAATTAATACCTCTTTACTGTTCGATTTTGGAACCCCCACGGTCATATGAGGTGCTTAGCTACAACCTCATTCCCGAAAATGAGGCGAGCCGACGTTTACTACAGTTGAGACTTATTAGGAAAGCTGGCATCGACGTGCTGGAGTTTGTCAAGACTCAGGCATGGCTTTTGTTCGATAATTTGGGTCCGGCGCAGCATGGATGTCCTGCCAAGGAAGGATTTAGCATCATTGAGCCTGGCCCACCTACTTCACGCAGCGGTCGCCCTGTGAGACCCGATTTCTTTGGCGATGATGAAAGATTCGTTGATCAGGCACATGAGAACCTCATCCGATCACTAGAGTGGCTGGTACTAGTGCAAGAGACATGGCCTAACGTGTTGTCTATGGGGACTAAGATCTACAAATTCTTTTTGCGTGAGTTGTTTTGCTATAAGTAATGTTCGAAAACTGACAACGCCGTAGGCAATATGCACCTCAGCGCTGCTCGTCAGCTGATGAAGCGAGTTCCATTCTCAGAGGTCCTTCATGCAGCTACGGAAGAAAATGCCGACGAGATGGAGTTATACGAAGACATTCCCGAGTTTTGGGCGAGGCAACTTGATCGGAGAGGTATTCGGGACGTGACACCACAACAAGCACTTTCAGATGCCCGAAATTTCCGTGAATTGGAGAATCTAGTGCGAGCCCTGGATAGCTTGGAGACGGTCGCGTCGCTGGCCGAGCTTAAAAATGAGTACGCCGACCGAAATAGAAAACGCTGGAGCATGATATTAACGAGAGACAGGGACCAAAAGAGAAGCCGGGAGTTCTGGAACGCTATTGGTGACGAAGTCAAGAACACAAAAGAAAACATGCAGCCTCTTCTCAAGAACTGGCTCCTGGTGGGCATTGAGGGTAAGTGAGCCCCTTTCATCAGGCCATATCTCAGTGCTGACACACAAATTAGAAGGTGATCAAGAACTACGAGATCTCCGTCAAGCTTATCTCCCCGAAACAGTTCTAGCATATGTTGGCACGCTGCACTTTGCTGGAACTGGCTTGTCTCGAGACAACCTCTTGGAGTGTATGGAGCTTGCTTCCATCATTGCAGAGCGCGATTCGGATCTGTCGGTTGCATTCTTAGAAGCTGGAAGAATGAAGGAGCTGGTGGAGGTCTTTGCTGCCAGCAGCAAGGCATTGGCCATCAGCACTGGTGAAAAGAGAACGGCGAGCACTGGCAGCAAGAAGCTGCGAGAGATGGGTTGGTCCCGGGATCTGTGGTCTGTCAGGCCATAAAAGGTTTCCTTCCATTCTGCCATCCCTCGCATCTGTTGACTGATTGTCGAGTTGTTATTTCGTTACCTGAGCGTCGACTCCAGCAAGTACGCAAGGATCTGTCAATTCTCAGTTGGTGAAGACGGGCATGAATTGTAAAATATTAGGGGTGTTGGTCGGAATCACTACATAATAGGAATTGAGTCAATGAAGAAACGTTCTGGATCTCAATAAGTTAATCAAGGTAATGAGAACAGGAAACTCAGATGATTAGACGACGTATTTGGCTTGCAGCATTCCATTTTCTTTACTCCGTAGTGTTCTGATTATTCCAAGATTGATAATTCCCGAAACGTTATGGGAGGTGGGCTAGGCCTATGACACAATCTGTCAGAAGCTCCCCCACTTCAGACCTGCATCTTCCAAATTCAACTCAACGTGAATGAAAGTTTACATATCTTACCTACTTAAGGTAACCATCGCATCTACTCCTTACTACGGTACTTCCCAATAGCAAAGAGCGCAGCGGAGTGACAACTGCAATGGCAAGCTTCGCAGCTGATATGCAGGGCGCGACTCCTCCTGTTCTCCCCCCCAAGCCTGGCAGCCATGAGACAAGTCGCATTGCGACGCCGACCTCATCAGGCGTACCTCCACCATCTGAAGGCCGCATACCTTCCAACACTGTAACTAACGCACCAGCATCAATTCCCGACCCAGGCGAGCAATGGCTCCCTCAGATTCTACAGGACAAGTCGTATGTGATACCCCGACCGCAAGAGTGCACTTTCTGAATTCTGTGGTAAGAAAACAAGACCTGGCTGAACTGCTTGGTAACCCAACTCTCCTCAACGCATTAACGCACTCGCCTGAATCCATCCACCCTTCCCTGCTTGTATCGCATCAAGCTCTATCCGCCGCCCTCAACGAAAACATCGACCTAGCTGGCCAACTCACGGACATGGAAGCTCGGCTATCCCATCAGCGCGCATCGACACAGGCACGACTTCTCTCAACACACACACTCGAGCGGCAATGGCGCCAGAAACAGTCTGACATGGATCACGCGCTGGCGCCCTTCTCACCAGCAGCGTTATACCAGCAGTTAGGACAGGGCGTCCAGGAGCAGGCATCGGTGTGCGAGGCTATGGAGGAGAGTTTCCTCGACGGAGAGGGAGAAGGAGTATCGGCGACGGAGAGGGAGGTTACTGATTGGGTGCGTAAATATAGAGAGGCTAAAGTCCAGTACTATTTGAGACAAGAGAGGAAAGAGAGATGGGACGAGGGACGCGTCGGTGGATGGAGATGAAGAGTTCTAGGTGTTTACATGGCGTGGGCGTTTGATGCATAACACTGTTTTAATGAAATTTCAGGTCTCCGGTCTTAACTGGTGTAGATCACCGACACTCACGAATCACGACGAGAATCATATGCTGGACATTTGCTTCAGCCTTGTAGACGATTACCCCAGATTCGTCCCCTTTGAGGTTAGACATCGATTTTGTAACACGACAAACTGTTACATGCGATATAGCTGGGACGGATATGCCATTGAATACTGCTCACTATCACCAACGCTCGTTTATCCAATATGGGTATCTATGTTACTGACTTTGAAAGTCGCACAAACCTGCTAATCCTCTTCAATGGCGCCATGATTAATAAAAAAAGACAAAGCTAGCGTCTTCCTGTCATAGCGCGCTGAAAGGACTCTTCTTCATATCTGGGCTACGTGGGCTCATGGGCAGAGCAAACAGATCGTCGTCGTCATCTCGCCGTAAAGGTCTCACAGGGGCCGAGGCAGCTGTTGTCACGTCGCCATGTAGTGCAGCATTCAGCGATATGGGACCTTTAGATGCGTTGCTGGCCATGGCCTCATGGGACGACACAGCGATATCACGCCCTCTGGGTTGAAACGGATGAGATTGGCTAATGGGACTCATAAAGGTGTTCGCTTTTGAGAGAAGTCAG
Source organism: Fusarium verticillioides 7600 (assembly GCF_000149555.1). Taxonomy (NCBI): domain Eukaryota; kingdom Fungi; phylum Ascomycota; class Sordariomycetes; order Hypocreales; family Nectriaceae; genus Fusarium; species Fusarium verticillioides. The sequence continues at coordinate 1,774,002 of NC_031675.1, read as the reverse complement.
CTTGTGCACAGGGACTGAGAGCGATGGATCTCGAATACCTGTCGTGCTCGGTGTTAGATCAGCAGGTGATGTGGCCAGCTTGAGACCTTTGAGCTTGTCCCCCAAGCGACCCGTAGGTGAACGAGTGGCTACAGGAAGAGGGATGGAATCACTGGGAAGTTGCGGCGTGTTGATGAATGTGTCGAGAATCCATTGCCTCTCGGCGAGGGCCATCTCAACACCTACTCCCTCAGCATTATTGCGAAGCTCGTCGGCTACCTCCCGATCTATGGCTGCCAGGCGTTGGCGAGCCCATAGTGTGTGCAGGACTCCCCGGTTGCCTGGATCAGCGGCAAGGCCTGGTGGGAAGATGGCCGGAAGTGGTTTGAGGGTCAGACTAGGTGAGCCAGGCGGCGTGATAGTGATGGTCGGGGGGACCGTGGCATCAGCGGGGAGCAGGAAGAACACACGGCGACGCCGTTGGCGAGATGAAGCCGCAGGAGCAGTGCCTGCACCAGAGTCTGGCTCAAGATCAGTAGCAGGGAGGTTAGTAGATTTCCCGGGCCACGACACTTGCCAGCATGCTCTGTTGATGCTGTCCACCGGAGGAGAGGCCGAAGCCGGCTCCGTTGCGGAGATGCGATCGGCAGCCGGAGCGGATTGTTCACCGGGGGTGTCGGCAGGAGAATTGGCAGATGCAGCGGGGCCCGGAACGGCATCGGGATACCACTCCACCATCAGAACCTTTGTACCAGCATCGCTGAACTCGAAGCGGGCTAGGTGCTGAGCCTCCACAGAAGGGACGATAGGGGCTTCACCGACAGCGGCAGATGCAGATGGGGTTCCAGGCCGAGAAGAGCCCGAAAACGGGTCAGTCGTCATGGCTTAGGGCTACTTGCTCGTGCCGGGGGAAGCAAGAAGATAACAAAGAAGAAAACGATATTAAACTCCTGGATGAACGCTGCTGAAGAGTATTGAGATGGAGATGGAAACGTGGATTGGGATGGGGATTGAGAAGGCGGAGACGGGGTCGAAATCTGGGAGGCACTTTTGATCCTAGCCCGATGGCTTTGTTTCGACTTCGTTCTAGGTAGGCTGTAGGCTCGCTGTGTGCGCTGCCTCTCTCCCTCCCTCTCTCTGTGCAACGGCTGGGTTATTGCTGTCTTCTCGGCGACTTGGGCCTTTGCGTTTTTCGAGGGTCCCGCCCTTTCTCGGACCGAGACGAGGTTATTTCGGTGAATAGTATATTGGTTTAGTGAGGTACGGGAAGGAGCACCGGACACATTCCGCAATGCAGCCGGAACAGTATCGGGTTCTAGCTAAGGTATGTCAAAATGAGTTGACTCTAAACGTCTCTGATGAGGGTAGGCGACGAGTCAGAAGGGAGGAGACGGCGGTGGCGGTAGGTAGTGGCGGGGGAGTTGCCAGTTTCAGGACATTGACAGAAGACGGAACATTGGTTAGGTTGGGTTGAACACGAGATGAGATGGAACATGACATGACATGGTTGTCAGCCTTTATTTTTTTGAGCGTTTATTACATTATTAGAGGGGAGAAGTTTGAGGGGAAAGAAGTGGACTGAACGCGGGATGGGACGGAATGGACTTGGGGAAATGCTGTGGACGCGTCTACCTACCTCCATTCAACATTTGGGTAGGTAAGTTAGTAGGTTAAGGTAGGTAATGATAGTCGTATCTAGTATGCCCATATCCGTAGTACAATACTGTAATGGCGGCGGATTGCACGGAAAGGGAAGCTGTTTCAGTGACAAGAATAGACGATCCAATCATTTCAGTGAAGTGCTCAATAAGACCTGTTTATTGGAAATGGAAGCAAGATAGAACACGCAGAGAAGCGTATCCATCCCCTGGGCACATACTCCGTAGGTACTTGCCTTACATAGTACCCAAAGATAGGTACCGCACCTTAAACTCATCAGTAACCTTACCAGTTAGGGTGCTAGCCAAGGAAGCAGAGAGTTCCTTCGATGCATCACCTTGACCCTGGGAGTGGTCTCTAGCGTCTCAGAGCTGGGGCAGCAAAAGACAAGTAAAAGATAAAAAATACATATTGCCTTTTACCCAGCCTTATCCAAAGTCAGTCTTGTGTCTTCGACTCCCAACTCAAGATACCGTCTACAACAGGCCATCGAGTGATCTAGTCTGTAGGTTAGGACGTTAACGTGTACTGACTGAGGCAGTGCTGACTCTCCGGGCTGCTCCCTTCTACATAGGTAGGCCTCCCTGGTCTTGTTTTGACTTAGTCCCTTTATAGGTTAGGTAGGTTATTAGCACTAGGTTGCTAGGCTGGGCTGGACTTTATCGGTATATCGGGACGAAAGCCATTCCCTATCGGCCGATTGCGTGACAGAATTGAGACCAGAGTGATTAGAGTCATGAATATAACAGCATCTACTGTACAGTCTTATTAGAATCAAGCTCTATTAACATGTGCTGCTGATCTCTAGCAGATATTCTAAGCAAGTGCCTTTGTGAATGATACAGGTGATCTCAAGCTGGTATCCCTTGGCTCTAAGTTGTTTGTGCACATTGCGTACCTTGCATTGGAATATTTATCTTTTTTTTATCTGAAACAGAATCCCGAGTCAACCCAAAGTTATACATATCACAAGAGAAGCTTACTGAGATGCCGGTCCAGTAGAGGAAACGTTACAGGATTCTCATGCCAATGCGGCGTTGTCCCAAAAAACAAGGCTCGTCTACCATATTGACGTCTGTATCTATTCCACGAACTGCCGTAGGCTCTAGCTATATAACTCTACTCCGAGTCATTTTACTACAGCATAGGCTACTGATCCCCTGTGCTCAGAGCAATGTCTTGCTTCTCTACAGACTCACTAGCCAACCAGGCCCAAGTTGATTCTCAAGATCGGCGTCAACGAGACACAGGATATCGAGCTTGTAACGGATGGGGCCAGTCCTTCTGCCCAGAACCACCGCAGTAAGGCCGCGACTAATAGGGATACCCCCCCCCTTCTCAAACCCAACATACCTGGGTTTGTGTGTCTCGGGTCCGTTCAGCTGGTCCTCGCATCCACAACCGTATTCAGACAACTATAATTATCTAACTCTCCATCACTCGAGAGATTGCTGAAATTCAAATCTAGGATTTTGACGTCTTGTAAGTGATATCAACCGTGCTGATAACATCACTGATAAGATATATATGATAGTAAATGCCGTTTGTATGCTTTGTATTGGCACTTAAAAGCTCACTCACGACAATAGCCCAACGGCTTTCAACTGACTTGACCAGAAGTCTCTCGTGACGTGGAGAAATGAATCACACATCCCCTGAACCAGGTTGCTCGAGACACACAAATACACTACATTGCAACATTGTGAAGATATTCTATTTCAAGTCGGATAAGTAAAGCTCTTTCATCACTATAAAGGCTTGTATATGGACAATGAATGCTGCTAAGAGAGCTTCGAGCCACCTGTATCAAGCGAACCCCTCAGACCACGCGATTCGCACGGCAAAAGCACTCGCCCGTTCGGTCTCGAGCTCTTCTATAGAACTCACTTCACTTGGCCTTTTGTAAGCTACTGTGCTAAGTACATATGCAGCTCTCGGCCGGAGAGAGGGTCCTCGGCTTGACTCTGTTACATACAAATGGATCCACGCAATTCCGGGGGCAGATATATGTTCATGGTCCAAGCTTTTCGGTGCCATTGCTCGTTCTGCCATCTGGGGATCAAGTGAGGTGAGGTGAGGTAATTGTAGTCCACAGGGGTAGTGTTCTCCACGAATTCGTAAAATCATTCTAGGTCTCGTGAGTCGTATCTATGGGCCTGGCATATTCGATACGTTATCTCCTCTCTTGGTGTATCTCACACGAAGTTGTCAATGACAAGCCAGCAGAAGGCTGTTTCGGGTACGTTGGCAAAATATGAAGTTTGCATGAGCTTTGAAGATAACTCAGCATCATACTAGGGAAAACCAATGAAGAGGACTTCGATATCAGGTTCGAGATGTAGATATATTAGCTAAGCTGGCCCATCATTGTCGTCATCACCGTGTAGCGTATTCAAGATAGTTATATGGTATGTATCTCACTATCCAGCTCGTTGAAAGTTCTGGCCGCCGATCTGAAAGTTAAGTTACTGGACTTCCGTCCCCCGTGGCCGGCACTTAGACACGTACCGAGTAGGCTATATGGAGGCGATACAATTCCCTCCGACCCAGGCTGTCTCATTGCTTGGTTATTTGACGGAGTGTTCATGAAGATAATATTACATATGGAGTATAAACAGAAGACCAGGAAGGATAAAAAAAAAAACAAAAAAAAAAACAGCAGGGTAAACCCATTCCGAAAAAGTCTGCGGAAGCCTGCAAGACCCAGTATATTTTGGCCGGTTAAATGCAATCCCTGAAGAATAGACCGAGATATCAACGGGTGGCGGATCCGGTGAAGACCCGGAGAAAAGCCAGTTTTAAGGAACCTACCTTAGTTAGTATCGAGATACCGGTAAGCCAAAGCCAAGACAAACCTAGGACCAAACAAGAGCGCTCCAGCCCAAGCCTCAAAAAGAAAAAGAAAGGAGAAAAAAAAAGAGAGAGATCCATGGTAGGAGGAGAAAAATCTTACCAGGGGTTATTTTCTAAGCTGCCATCTCTTCTCCCCAACGGATCTGTTAGGCCAAGTACCGTATCAATAAGGTAAGTTATTTCCCGTGCGGCTGGTCATTTAATGGGATCGCGAGTAGCTTGTTAGCTAAAACTCAAAAACAGCCAAAACAGGCGCTGTAACGTTGTTTTGATAGAGCTTCGGGAACAATCAACGGGAAAGCCATACGCAACGCATCTGAACCGCAATGAACCACACAGGAGGCACTTGTCCCAGAAGCTGCATGGCATGCCATGGAACGGATGGGAAGATAGAGTAGGGCCGGCCAATTGGGCCGAGTCGGGAATTTCATTGACGATCATGGGGGATCAGTCAAGCAATCTCACACTGTGCGTCGCTCGCAAAAGTTAGAGTAGGCACTCGTAGAAGCACCTCCTGCGTACCGTGCAATGACTGTACACTACTATGAACCGGCGTTTTACTGGAGCGTTGCAGTGGAGGGCAGATACATCACCAACGTCAGCTGGTCACTAAAAGTACCTGAGGGCCACAGGCAATTCAGGGTCAGAGGAATGCTAATGCTAATGGAAACTGCTGTTGTTTAGGTTGTGGGGAGATTTGCGCAAGGCAGTGGAGAGCTTTCCACGGGCTCCATCGTCATCTGGGCCTGGGGCTTTTCTTCTCTGCTGCCCAGATTTCCTCTCCAGGAAGCCCAAAGCACCGGGGAGATTCGCTCACGCGGTTTCTCCAGACTGGAGTACACCCACGCGCTATGTTTAAAAAGGGGCCCCAATGTCCCCCCACAGCTGCCATGGAGTGTCCTCTCCACAGTTTGGCCGGCCAAACGCCGCTTGAGGCGAACCAAACGCTTGCTTTTTTGGCACCTTGGGCGGCCAGGAGGTGCGCTAGATGTCCCCGATTGTCACTGCGATGTGCTGTATTGACCTAAACTGATGAGCCGTCAATCAAAAGAACACCCCACTATATTAAACGGTCGGTCCGTTCCCCCTCGCCAGTCAGTTACCTTTTCAAGATGATGGTCTGGTGCTGGCCAAATTCTTCATTTCGTTCTGTAGGGTGACAAGATCCTCCATTCAATTCTAGGTATTTACTAGTAGGCTCTTTCTTTTCATTTTAGCCCAGCCGATCGGTGCACTCACTTGACGATATGGGATGTATCTTATCAGTCAATCTTCTAAACCTTCCCTACTTTAGCAGGAACCCAGGTAATACCCAGAACGGGAAGTATCCAGATATTTGGGACGTTCACACCAAATCCAGCCTTTCTTTTTAAACAATCGTCTCGACATGGGAAAAGAGTGCAGTCTCAATACGAACTACTAGGTTTCTGGCCAGAAAGCTTGATTCTCATCCAGTAGGCATCTATCATAGGTATGTAGTGGTTCACTCTTGCTATTCGTCCCCATTCAAGATAGCACCTGTCTCTACTCTGTTCAGAGAGAATCATTATCGTCCCGTCTGTGGAGTCGCGACCAATTTAAACTCACACCTCTTACTACGAGGGGGAAAAATAAAATGCTCCACCTCACACCCCCTCCACGTCGTTCCATTCTCCCCCGGATTTGTACCGTACGTACCCAAGTATCCTTGTACCTGGAAGTCCCCTTCCTTGTATAGCCCAGCTAAGTAGTCATCACTACGCTCTCTCGCTCTTTCCTTGTACCATTACCCTTCCCACTTTCCCGTTTATCCCGCGCAGTTCGTTCTATCCAAACCAACACGAAACACCACAACCTCGCCTTTCACGATATCGACCGACTGCTTGCCCTTCGTTTTTCTTATCATCAGCCTTTTTCTTTGACGTCTGGCCCTTGAACTCAATTTACCTGTGCCTCCGGATCTCCGGTCCGTAGTTTTCGGCGTTCCCGATCCCTCCGTCTCGCCAAACCGCTCTTCCTCTCGCCATGTCGAGTATATTCTCATTCAGTGCGCAATAGAGACGGACGTCTGTAGCCATTTAGGTCCGCTCAGCAAAGGCGACACCGTCCTTTCTAATACGTCGCGGCCCTTGCGCCCTCTCGTCGATAGCGTCCAACGTCGAACGTCGCTCGTTTTCTCTTCGACGCCCATCACCATGGCCCATCATCAAGCGCGGACGATGGCTATGGATCCGCCACATATCACTGAATTTGCTTCTGAGCGTTACTTCGAAAAGCTAAGCCAGCTCAATGCACATCAACATCAGCACCAACCTCCTCCGATTCGAGATAATCTAGATTCCTCCACGTCGCCCTCGAGATTTATTCTGCCTCTACGAGAAACAAAAACCGTCGATGTTGAACCTTCAAGGCCCCTTGACCAGAAGCGTGATAAGTCAAGGTTTTTCGGCCTTCGCTCCAAGGTCTCGATACTCCACTCTAAATCGAATGTCCCGTCTGGTCATGCGCCTCGAGTGTCTGTAGAAACGCCGCAAAAAAGGTAATGCTCTTTTGGCATAATGATTATTCTTTCACTTTGCTGACCGGTGAAATTAGTGCTAGCTTCGATCAGCTCTTCCTAGGACTTCCCAACGAATTACAGATTCAAATCATTTCTGCCCTCCCACTAACCGACGTCCTGAACCTCCGACTTGCCTCCAAATCGTGGCATACTCTCGTCACTTTCAACGAAAATACTATCGCTCGATATCATCTCGAAAATCATATTCCCGCCTACGCCTCCCGCCTATACCCTATCACAGACCCGAGCGAGATCAACTTCCAACATTTATGCGGGATATGGCATCGATTACACGTCGCTGCCAAGCTAGCCTTTCTAATGTGTGAATGGATCACAAAAGATATCTTCCTTCGCCAGACTGAAGCTCAACGACTTGCATTTGCACCCCAGAACGAGCGCATGCGACGACGCCTAATACCTCTTCTATTTACCATATTCCACTTCTTCGAGACGTACCGGAAATTGTACCTAAAGCGTATGGCTGAGAACGGAGGAAAAGGATTGAGAAGGGAACCTTATACTTTGAACCCTATTGAAGCTGAAATCATGAGCATGTACGACGACCAAACCTTATTAAGAGTCCACGAAGTCTTTCCCCTTGTAATATCATCGTTCTGTCGGAGACTCCGCCCACCGACATATGTTGGTAGAGTCGAGCGATCACTTCGTGGTTATATTCGGGAGAAACCGTCTGATGATATGCATGTTGCAATTTTGTGCATTGGTGGACTCCGACAAGTGGAAAGGCTATGGGAAATTAAGGGCTACAACAGCAGGCGTGGCGCTGTTGACACATGGTTCAATGCTCTCACGAAAGAGGCGCCATCTACTGAACAGCCAGCATCGAAGCCGAAACGAGGTCTTTTCGGACGCAAAAAATCCACTAGTGAAGCTCGATCGTCTGGCACTGTATTGAACAAGGTCCGGAGTTCTGGCTCAATAGATGGAAATATGGATTGGGAGACCAATCTTGTCTTCAACACGAGCTTATCTGCTGGGGCTCCCATGTCACCTCTTACTTCGCAACAGGCTCAGGCATTGCTCAGCGACCTTCCAGTACTGCAACAGATCTGGCTCACAACAGCCGAAGCTTTGATCCTTCAGCGTCGGGTTGTCGAGCGTCCACAGGATATCAAACGCAACCAACAGGTCATGCTGGATTTGATCAGTGAAGATGGACTGGTAGAAGAGGACGAATGGTGGTACGGCCGCAGCATTCCCGATTCTGTGCGGCCTCCCGTCGGTGTCACTGATGACGATGCGGATTAAACGGCAGCAGTTTCACTATATCTTGGGCATTCTTCGTTTGTTATGTTGCTGTTGGCGAGCGTGTTGAGAAGTTATACCATTACTTCTGCTTGTCGTTTTACCTGTGTACATGCATGTGTCAAAGACCGGGGTTTTGAGCATTTGAACGGCGTTTTTATCGGTTGCGGAGAAAAGGGCTACTGCGTTGCCGAAGGTGGTATTGGATGGGAGCACTGGCTATACATATTGATACCGATTGTCTATACGACATTATATTTTCATTGTATTTCACCACTTTCTTCTCAACCTGGAACCTAGGCCGAGTGTCTTGATGGCTCAAAGGGCTTTCATTTCCCTCAATAGTGAAATTGACTTCCACATCCCACTGTGTGCACTAGCCTCAGAGCGTCAACTTGGCGTGGCTTTTTATTCACTCAAATCACAGTATATTTATTATCCAAGAAGCCTCTACTTTGATAGGAGGCGGGGAGTTTATTTCAAACATGCTAAAAAGAGAAAGAATACGACGATCTGAGCATCAGATCAACCACCAGCCTGTGTAGCGCGGGTTTGTCTTCCCGTGTGATCTTGCTTATAAGCGATGTAAAATCCGCGAACACAAACATAATGACTTAGCCAAACTCCGCGGAAATCCAGCCTTTCCTCTGATGATGCCTCCAGTACTTGAATACACAATTTTCTTTGCTTAGTATCCACACAAGTAATACTCACCTTACGCTCGTCCTCTTGCGCAAACATTCCGGTGTCCGTGTCATGATATGTAGGACGTGTATACTTGAGCCGTCCTGCCGCTCAAGAGTAGAAGAGGTCAAATCACATGGAATCAGTCGGCTTGGGCCACCTAATTCTGCTCCTTGATGCCTTTTCATATTCTCACACTCTCTTCATAGTGCAAATACTTGGCTACGTATATGAATTTCGGCTAGTGTATTGCCAAAGCATGGATCGCTTCTGGGTTGCTTCGCTGCGCCAGAGTCGCTGTGATGGTGCGTTCGGAGGTTCAACCTCTGAAAGCTGGGAACTCAAGACATGTTTGCTACAGGCGCCAATGCAGTTTCAGGAGGCTTGGAGGGGGTTCCGTCCATACTTGTGATTTGTGCTGGCTCTTCTAAGCGGTGATGCGACTCAAAATGGCCCGTATTTGCCAAGGGTGTTGTCCCGGTTGAACGAAGGAGGCCCTATTGCCTGTGTCGAGGAACTAGGGGTCGACTGTCAAGCCTTTGGGCTTGCTGATGGGAGCTTGAACCCGCTGTCAGGGGAAAAGGGCATGCAGCAGAATGTCCTGATTTATTCGACAAGTGTCGTTGCTGTCGTTGGTACAAATCCACCACGGTTACTTTTTGGAGAACATCCTCCGGAGCCACGAGGCCACGGCTATGTGGCTGAGTATTCACTGGAGAGGATAGACTCGTTGGATGGATCGACTGTTCGGATCTCAAATCTTGTGATGAATGATGCCGAGGCTGGTGCTTGCGTTGAACTTGGGCGCCTTGATCTGCTTGGGTCTGGTAAGACTCATCAAATTGCTTGAGTCCTCGATCCTGCTGGTACAGATGAGATGGACTTTGTGGCACTTGCTGGCTCAAACTATCCCCAATCACAATTGCCTGTACCCCGGAGGCGAATGTGTCCGATATGGACGGTGCGTGTCTGGTAGTGGCACTTGAACGAAAAGCTAAAGCCTCTGCATCGGCTGATTGCGAACATCTTCTGCTAGTGCCAAGGTTTCTTGGATCTGTCTCCTGAGACACACGAAGACGCTTGGCTTGTGTCTCGTGAGGTGGATTGGTGATCAGGCCCGCGGTCCTGGGGGATGTTTGGGGAATATCGATCACTCGAGTCTTGGTGCAAGGACCTTCTTGTGAATTCTTTCTCTTTTTTGAAGAAACTAGGTCAGCGTCCTGAGGGTGGCTGGGTGGCCCCTGGGATCCCTGTATGATAACAGAACTGCCAGCGGCTGTTGGCGTTTTGTTCTCTTGCGTGCAGCCAGGCGAGCCAGTTGCGTCACCTTGCATTATGCTGGCCGCTTCTCCAGTAGGATAGGGCAACTCTGGGAGAGAAAATGTGGTTCGAAGAGCACGGCCTGTCTCGTTCACATAGCTTGAATCAGGCGTGGATATTAGGGAGTTATACATGCTTTCCCTCGTGGTTGGCTTATGAGATTGAGGCCTTGACTCCCTAAGATGAGAGTTCGTTGGGTTGAATGAGGAAGAAGCAGGCTTGGCAGGCAGTAGCCTGGGCTTGTTCCTTGACCCTTTAGGCCGACCACGAGGCCTGCCCGTACTCTTCGTGCGTGTTGATGTTGTAACCGAAGAATTTGGCATGATCAGTGTAGAGCCGCCAGTTGATTCAGCGGGTGTCATCGATGGACCCGAGGTGGTTCTTCGGTCTTCCCCTGAAACATTTATCAATCTAGGGGTGATTGAGGGAGCGGCTGCTATAGAAATACGGCCCTTCGTAACACGGGGAAGTAGCTTACTCGAGATTTGGTTGTTAGAAGCACACGGTAGAGGCGTATATAAGCGTGTATTATTTGTAACAGACTCTGGTGGTGCATTCGAGCATTTGACAAGTTTCGAACGCGGCGTATGATCCGTTTCACTGGGCCTCATAGCCAGGGGAACGAAGGCAGTACGTTTAGGACGTAGGTCTGCGTTTACTATCCTTTTCGTACTCCCCTTGGGCCTACCTCGTGGTCTCCCTGTTGAGGGTTTCGATGGCCTTTTGGTAGTGCTGTTTTCAGCAAAGTTTGGAGGGAAGATTTCCGAAATCCACGAAATAAAGAGATCGCCCGAGCTTTTCTTCGAGCCGCTCTTAGAGGACTCCCCATGAGGAGATGGGGGCTGCCGAGTGGCCCCACCGAACTGAGTAAGGGCACTGCAAAGCGTTTCTACGACTGTACTTGGGTGCAACTTTCGCAAGAGTTCAAGAAGTCGATATCTCTCTGCTCTGACCTCTTCCGGTGAAAGAATTGTTGTCAAGAGCTTCGTAATGGCAGGCTGTTCTCTGTTAGCCTCCTGTGTGGGATCTACTGGAGCGGCAATTTCGTTCGACTGGTTCATGCTGACGTCCTGTGCCGAGTTCGAATCTAACAATGGAGCGTCCTCTTGTTCATGGTCGACCCCGGGTGTGACGTCTCCTTTAGTTGATTCTGCTAGAATTTCTCTTTCAACATTTTCCATGCTATCTGGTTCCGTCAATGGATTCTCTTCGAGCCTTGCGCTGGCTTGTGCAGATCCCGTCTCTGCTCGCCGCTCTTCATATGGCACAACAGTTCCGCGGGGTGGAGGCTGAGAAAGTGGCCCGTGAATGTCTGCAGTTACTGAAGGGGGATTTGAGAGAGATTGTGGAAGATTCCGAGGAGCCGCTGTGTGTGGTGGCCGCGGTCTCCTTGGATAGCGATACCCTTGAGCACTCGCAAGTTTGGCAGCAGCAGCAGTTCGTTCACTTGTAAGCTTGGCCGCAAGGTCGCGCTCCGTTATTTGCGGCTTCTGGATGTGCATATGCATAACACTGAAGTTACCTTGCTTCATGTTCGTCCTGCCCTTAAGCTTGCTTGGCACCGCGGTCCTGATACGACCATCGCGATATGGGTTGAGACTAGCAGCCGGCACTTTGTCCTCCTGCGGGGGACCAGGGCTAGATGAAACAGTTATCCCATGATCTGGAGCATGGAATGGCTTCATCTGGAGATCAAACAAGGCATTGCCTACTTGCCAATCTGATCTGGTGGCTCTTTGTCCAGGTGTCGACGCTGTACTGGACGAGGCACACGGGCTAGGACCTAGGGCATGAGTAGTGTCGGGAGTGAGGATGGTCGAATCGGGCACAATGGCATGTCGAGGCGCTGTGAATTGCCTGTGAGCCTAGGTATACATTTACTACATTCGACAAATTGTTTCGAACAACACGTACATCCTTCTGAGACCATGACGTCTGGATGAGGCTGGGTCATAATACGCTATTGACCTCAGTAGCGATTTTACAGTGAACTTTTCGGGCAACAGTCATCTGTGCAGGGCTCACGCGACTTCGATGATGCGCAAGTCGATGGTTCTTACATCGAGGTTTGTGGTGCTGTTGCAGCTCGAATTCCGTGTTAGTGACTGGAATCACTTGGCTTGGTCTGCGCTGTGCTTGTACTGGTAGGCAGTCTACAGCCCCCGTGATCAAAGGTCGTCCAGTAGTGGGGACCCCATGAACATCAGATGCGGCGGCAGTTACACTCAATAATTCGCGAACACGTTGTCTTCTTGTCTTGAACTAGACCTAGGTACTCTTTAGTGCGATATACGCTGGGTGCCGTTGACAATGACCTTCGGGTCTTATACATAAGTGATGCGATACATTGACTGATGATCGTGAATAACATTACGTACCAAGTGAAGTGGTTACCTACTCTAGTATGTATGTAGGTATGCGAGGGACCTAGGTATTTTCGATCGGGGTATGAGACTATCGAGGTGGGCAGCCACAAACAGTCGTCATACCTAACCTCACTAGCCACAGATCCACAACTGACTCCTGATCCTAAATGGCAACTGCTACTCCGTAAGGTACGGAGTAAGGTAGTAAGATATTCATGGCAGCTCCCACTGCCTTGTGTTAAGTAGTGTAGTACTAGCAACTCCAGCAACACTCTCGCCCTATAAACGCAACGTAACGCGATACGACCCAACCTCGCCCTCGCTCTCGCCCTCGCCCTCGTTCTATCCGTTTCAACAGCAAGACTTCAACCGAGAGCCATTTATCGATCGATGAACCCGTGAGCTTGACTCGCGAGTAAAGCCATAGCTTTCACCGTGTGGAGCTGCCCGCGTTCTTCGCTGGTGTCACACTCATCAAACCGACAGTCTATCTTGCAGATATTCTCGACATAATTCATCCATCGAATATCTTGTAGCTTGAGCCTTCCATAATGTCGACGAAATACGCATTCCTATCTTTGCCCCAGGGCGTCTTTGACTCGAGCGATCGCGATGATGCCATATCATCATTGCGCGGGACCATCTCGTCCGACAATGGGTCCGTTCTGCCTTTCAACATCCCCGACTTCAAGATCGGCACTCTGGATGCCCTGGTGCAACAGGCAGATGAGCTTACCAAGCTCGAGGCGTCATGCCAGGCTGTTGTGTCCAAGGTCGCCGATTCTCTGAAGAATGTGCTCGAGGGTGACGAAGATCGTATCGCCCAGTATAAGATGGTCAACGATAGTCAGTCGCGTACACTTGTTTTGAGACCGGATAGTCGCTAATCACTCACATCAGAACCCACTGATCAATACGTGAGCACTTTCAGCTGGAACAAAATCCGATATCGAGCCGACAAGTCTCTTGCAGAACTTATCAGCACTTTGCAAAAGGCGCGTTAATCCACCAACCTCAGTCCTAGGCTCCAACTAACATGCCCTCAGGAATTAGCTAACGTTGATACCGACGTTAAGACAAAGTTTAATCAGTATAACTCTGTCAAGACAAACCTTGCGGCTCTGCAGCGCCGCCAGACGTGAGTATTTTCCGCTGATCCAAAATACAATCCTCAGATCATTGACAGTCTCAATCAGCGGCAACCTCTCTACCAAGTCCTTGACCCCCATTGTCGACCCGAAACTTCTTGTGCAGGATTCTGAGTACATCGAGACACACCTCATTGTTGTTCCTGGCAATGCAAAGAAGGATTTCATTAAGGAGTATGAGACAATATCACCCATGGTTGTGCCACGCTCGGCTGTCGAGGTGGCCAAGGATGACGAGTTTGTTCTCTTTGCTGTGGCGACATTTAAGAAGCATAGCGCCGAATTCCTCGCCAAGTGCCGAGAACAGAAGTGGACGCCCCGTCAGTACAAGTACGTTGAGGGTGGTCGACAAGAAGAGCAAAGGGAGCTCGATCGAGTCACCAATGAAGAGCGCAAGGTTTGTGGCGAGGCTCTGCGTATGGGACGTACGGGATGGAGTGAAAGTGTCATGATCTGGATACATGTTATGACATTAAGGGTCTTTGTTGAGGCAGTGCTTCGCTATGGCCTGCCTCTAGATTACGTATCGGTCCTAGTCAAGGTGAGCCTATCGAATGTGTCCCAATTCACATCACTGATCACATTCGCAGACTACATCCAAGCTGGCGCCCAAGGTCAAGGCTGCACTGGACTTAAGCTACTCGTTCCTGGGCGGCAATGCCTTTGGACGGGACAAGCGAGGCAAGATTACCAAGGACGACGCTGCGCTGAGCTCGGAGATGGCAGCCGCTGGTTTTCAGACTGGCGAGGGACACGAATACACGGCATACGTATACTACGAGATCGAGTTTCCTTAGCGAATGGCGCGGCTGGAAGGTTGGCGAAAGGAAGACAAGCTGAGAAAGAAGAACGATAGAACTAGTCGCCTGCATGCAAGAAACGCCTATATTCTACCCTATCATTATGCCTCTTGAGTGACGACGGCCGGTGTCGCATGGCACTAATATCCGATCTACCTCTTTTTAAAGTGCGAAAGACAATTATGGATTTTGTGCCTATTTCTTATTGAGATAACCCTTCTCACTGAGCCACTGAACGATCTGAGCAACACACTCCTCAACTGAGCTCTCGTGAGTCTTGATAGTGATCTCGGCGTTCTCGGGCTCCTCGTAAGGAGCAGAAATGCCAGTGAAATCCTTGATCTCACCAGCGCGAGCCTTCTTGTAAAGACCCTTGGGATCACGCTGCTCGGCAACTTCGAGGGGCACATCAACGTAGACTTCGATAAAGGGGATTGGCTCATCGCCGCCCTGTGTGGCTTGCTCGTGCAGATCACGGGCGACCTTGCGATCAGCTCTGTAGGGAGAGATAAAAGAGGTAATGGCGATGGTGGATGAGTCCGCGAAGAGCTTGGCAACTTCGGAGATGCGGCGAATGTTCTCGTTTCGGTCAGCCTCTGAGAAGCCAAGGTCCTTGTTCAGTCCGAAGCGGACATTGTCGCCGTCTAGACGGTAGGCAGCGACGCCGAGGTGAAGGAGATGCTGCTCAAGCGCAGTGGCGACAGTGGACTTGCCAGAAGCAGAGAGACCGGTCAGCCAGATGGTGAGACCGCGCTGTCCACGGGTCTCGTTACGCTCCTTGCGCGACAAGGAAGGGTGCCAGGTGATGTTGCTGTGAAGCGCGTTATTAGTTAGCGATACCTCTGGTGTTGAAGTGGGATGGATGTATGTAGAGCGAAGTATGGATGGCGGGGTAATGAATAGATTTGGAGACTTGGAGACAAGATTCAGAAGCCAGATAGTAAGGTAGGCACAGCGAGGACAGGCAGTGCACGAGATGAGCGGTTTGCCTTTTACTTACGTAGCCATTGTGCAAGCAAGATATATTGAGATGGATATTAGACAGTGAAGAAAGGAAGAGGAAAAAAAGAAGAGTTTCCAATCGGTGGAGGGTGAGTGAGAATGGCAGTCTACTAATGTAGATATTACGGAGTAAGGTACTGAGGTTCCTAGAGTACCTACCAAATCGACCAGAACCTACCTACCTAAGTACTACCTTGACCTAATAATAGTGATTTCTGACGCCAATTGCGACCTCACGACCTTGATGATAAAATTTTATACCATCTTTCTAGCTATACGCCTACATGATTCGCTCCAGGAACCTCCCTATGTGATGTAGTAATTGCCCGTAACTTGCCCTGGCAATGTCGTGATCGGGCCATCGGGCGGCAGAAGCCACTGCTACAGACTCCCCGGAGGCCCACCTTTATAAGTGTATAATCAGCCTATGAGAACTCATATTGAGGATGGCGACATCAGAGGCCTTTCCGTCCCATACAAGCCTATTCGTTAAGTGGCCGGCGCGGGTCCAGACTCCACAGCGTCTGCCCGATGCGCCGGAAGTCGGCCCGCGAAAAGGGAAAAGACAAAAAAAAAAAAAGAAAAAAAAAAGAAAAAAAAGACCAACTTCAAACAGGGAATTTCATGTTATTTCTATATAATAATAATACATGGCAGATAAATCGATAGGCCACGCTCTATCGAGTCTCCCCAAAGGAAACGCTCTATTTGTAATTAGAATGTGTTCTTGTAAAATGCTCTGTCGTCCATCATTTATGTTACCTGCCGACTGCGAGGTTCCTCGTCTACCGCAACACAATCTATATACAATGCACCTGTCACTCCCGTCGCTCGCTCAAAGAAATAAAAAGTTATCGTAGCACGTGTCGTCTATTCGTTTAACCAATTTTAGGCATCATCTACAAGGCGCATTAGAACATCTCCAGAATATCGGTATCACACGATATATGACTTACCGCAGCATACTTGGGCGAGATGAATAGTGCTTGCGCTTCGGCCACTATCGTCGGCTTCTCGCCAGGCTCGGCCAGTAATTCGATATGGCCCCTAACCCAGGCCTTGCGGCCTTCCACCTTGTATGTCTCCGCTCGAAGAACCAAAAAGCTTCCCGCTGGGGTGGGTTTGCGATAGTCGACATTGAGGTTTGCTGTAACTGCAATGTTATGGGGCAGCGCACCGAAGGAGCAACGTCCGAGACCCTCATCCAGCATAGTCGCCAGGAGACCACCATGTACAATACCAGGATGGCCGCACAGGTCGTCACCGACATATGCTATAGACACGAGTTGTTTGCCCTTGGGCGCCATCCAGGCGTACGGTGGTACTGGCATTTTCCCCTCGCCGATGAGCGCTCCTCCTGTCAGGCTCCGACTTCGGTATGATCCGGGCATTTTCATGTGTGGGCCGTGATTCGGTGAGTTCGGGGTTGGCGCGGAGCTCTGCAACGAGCGGATGTTTGTTGATCGTCTCTTCCACCATCTTCGCCTCTTCGTGGTTAGCGACAAATCGCCGCAGGCTCTCTTCGTCTGAGTGGAAGCCTAAGCCGTTCGAATGCATCGTGTACCATGTTCCAAAACCGCCTGCTGTGCTTGCGCCTACGCCAGCGAGCAACATACCTGCTGCTCTCTTGAAAGCACCACCAGCGGCTGCTGTGGCTGCTATAAGTCAGATTTGTCAGTCTATCTTGCGGGTATAAGTGCTTTGAGGGGCGCAGGCACACCTCCAGTCGCATAACTGCGGGACTGCGTAGGACGAGCAAAACGTTTGCAAGCTTGCGCTGCCAGACGTCCACTTTGTTTAGAAAACATGGCGAATCTGTTGTTCTAGAGAGTGAACTCTGATAAAGAAGCAAAGGCGAGATTAAAGACAAAGAAAAGACAAAAAAAAAAAAGAGAGAAAAAAGAAGTAGAACTTGAGAAATGCGCCGCCTCGGCTTTCGATTCGATTTAAGGTTGTCTTGATTAACGGCGTTCCCGCCTTGCCTCGGATAGGAGGGTTGGTCTCGGCGTTTATTATGCACTTAAACGATAGCCAACGTTGTTCCTGGGTAGATACCTACCCACCTATCGTGGAACGGTGGAAAGCTGTACTACATACATATACGTACTAGGGATAGAGGTAGGTAGTTTAGCCTGCTGAAACCTACCTTATGCGCCAAGTTGGCACGACCCTGATGATCGCGGCAAGATGTCGGGTCCCAACTGCCATGGAGCCATGTGCTGGGACCCCTAGCACCTGTGACGTGAGTCTCATCCAACCAGAGTAGCTCGACGAGCTTGTGAGACATGGTTTGTAGGAGACGATCAAAGGCCGCTGACGACATGTATGCTTGCTTGGGCGTTTTATTCCTTGTTCGTGTAACCTGCCGTAGGCAGTATTTAAAGTGTGTGCATCTCCGTTCACCGTTGTCATCGAGTTCCTCACTCACTATCCACTTTCAAATCACTTAGAACTCACGAGACATCTTGCTCACAATGGTGAGATTGTCGAACTTGGTTGGCAAACTTGATATTAACTCTTTGATCCAGGCGACCGCTGAAACTGTAGATTTGGGCCCTGTTCACCCTCCCAAGGAGGACTCCATTACAGCCTTGGAACAGATCCTCCCCGAGCTCAAGAAGGCTCTTGTTCATCTCCGCCACGACTATAATAGTAAGTCGATATGAGCCTACCTCCGATTGGATCTAAAGTTAACCCCCCCCCTTTTAGAGCACGAACCAGAGTACTTTGCAGCAGCTGTAAGTTCAATCGAATCTTTCTCGGCTTACCATGGCTTATAAGATATAGGAACACCTCTCAGACCAAGACCTTGTCGGTTTCAGCGCTGATGACTTCGAAGCTGTCCGTGTCGCTACATCAGCCTACGGTATCCATTTGTTCGGCAAGCTTCGCATTCCCGCTTTGCCTGACCCTTCAGGCCCATCTTATATTCACTTCCGTGTCTTCATTGGCGGTGGTGATGAGCCCCCCAAGCTCCATAGCATTCACACCGAGGAGCGCGAGGATTCAAGTGGCGGAAAGACCTACAGAGCAATTTTCACCAAGAATGATGAGCTTGAGTGGTTTGATACCTGATTGAGACAAACAACGAGAGATTTATTTTATGTGACATATTGTCTAGCATGCCAGTGTGCGTATTTCTTTCAGATGTGCCTTTTTGACTCCTGCACCAACATGTGTATTGTACCACCAAAATATTAAAACATGGGTCCAGCTTCATCATGTCCTCGCAATTGATAAGTTCTCCTACATATCCTCCTCTCCGGCCAAGAGCTCGGCATAATCGTCCACCGAGGCGAACATGGGAAGATCCTTGAGCTTTCTGCGCTTCGATTTCGTCTTCTCGCTTGCTGCCTCCTTGACCTCGAATCCCTCCTCATCCTCGCTTATCAAAGCACCACCCATCTCCTCATCGGACCCCTCGATATCCACACTCATGTCGTCGTCATCCTCGCCCAACTCGCCATCCAAGGACAATGCTTGCGAGTCATCGTCCGATGCCATTTCCGAGTCGTCGAGGTCGAAGCCCACATCAGAGCCGTCGTCATCAGGGTCAACGCCAGGTTGTGTAGACACCAGTGCCTTCCAAACTTCGTCTTCTTGCTCATCGTCAGATTCGACGTTTCCTGCAGCATTCTTCTTGCCCTCCTTGCCCTCCTTGTCAACCTGCTGGAAGTACTGGTGGAAGAAGATGTCCTCCGCAGGAACATCTTCCGCTTTCTTCTTCCAGAATGCGGATGAGTTCACAGACGACACGGCACCTCCAGCTCCACGGCTGCCGAGCCAGATGTCGCCAGCGTCCTTGGTAGCCCGTAGAGGCTGCATGATGGAAACGCCCTTGGCTGAATCGGTGACCTTGGCGTTTCGGTAGACGAACTTGTCCAAGAAGCGAATGAGTGAATGGCTATCAAGGTCCGGCTTCAATGACTTCTTATTGCGCTCCAATATCGACAACGCATAGACTGTAACCGACGGATGGTAGTGACACTGAAGAGGAACCTGAATATAGTCAGTATGATGGCACTGAGTGGAGACAACAAACTGTAACATACCATCTCCCACAAGCAGCTACGGTTGGCGTTGCTGTACTCGGGATCTCTCTTTCGACCATCGTATCGTTGCTTCTCATTCGCGGGCTCATCGTCAAAGATGGACTCCTCAGGCTCTTCTAATAAAGTCGAAAGATCAGGGAAACTCTCGCGTAGGTGCCCGACAAGATAAAGAAGTCCACATATAAATGAGGGTTGATGAAGGCCAGAAATCTGGAGCATACGCTTGGCAAAGGCCTTGACCCGGCGACTATCAACATCGTTTTTGAGCGCGCGCAGAAGAAGGTTCAAGTAAAGTGCCTGCTTCGAGGAGTTCACCAGTCGAGGATCAAGTAGGGACTCGTACAAGGTCCTATAAAATCTGTCGTTTGCAAGACTTCTTGATGAAGATATTTGTTGAATCAAGAGAAGTGCCTGGATTCCAGTGTTGAAGTTACCTGAATGGGCAATCTTGAATAGTGTGTCTAGGTGAGATTCCATGCTGTTGTAGTGTCAGTGTTACGTGTCTACAACAAGATATGCTGAAAGAAACATAGAAGCGCACATACATAGCATCGTTGCCAACCATGAATGGAGCTGCGCGATTGACTCCCGTCAAGATGGCAGATACAAGCTTATCAGCAGCCTCAGTTTCGGGCTCAGAAGCTGAGGGCTTTGCTGGCTTACCACCTCGCGGTCTCTGAGGTCGTCGTCCGGTATTCCGTTTAACATCACCTTTGCTATCGTCATCTTTGCCTGGCTTCGAGTCCGTTGGCGCAGTGATGCCTAGACTTCCAGTCTTCAAAATGATAGTAAAAAGGTCAAAGTAAATTCGCATCAGGGCCTCAGCTAATGAAGGCTCCTTGTTGCTAAGTATTGTCTGGTTCAGGGTGTTGATGGCATAATACTTTGATCGGTGGTCCTGAGATGGATGCAGAAGGATATCCTGTTCAATAGTCCGGACAATGATAGGTTTCATTCCAGGATGTGAATTCTGCAGCTGGAGAATGAGGTACGACGCCCGAGAAGAGATTTTACGATCTCGGTCACCCAACTTGTTCACAAGCAATCTGAGGAGGTTAGATTCTTGCTCGGGCTTCTCCTTGAGGAGGCCATAGACAAAATCGAGTGCTCGAGTACGTGAATACTCAATCTCATCTGAGCACCAGGATTCGAGCAGTTGAATGAGTCGAAAGTAAGTCGCCTTCAGCCAATCCTCGTATATCCAAGCAATCAAGTGGGCGGGCGTGATCTTACCAGGCAACGCGTTACCAGGGGCCCAAGGCTTTCCAGGATTTCGCTGCAAAGTTCCAACAAGCCCTGGCTGATCGTGGAAAGCTCGAAGACGACGGTCAGCAGGGAGCAATGTGCCGGGGCCAAGCAAATCAACCAGCGCGCCAATGGCACCAAGGGCCTGTCCTCGACTTTTCTTGGAGGCCAGGCTCATAAGAGCATCAAAAGCCCTGATGTTATGAACCGGAGATTCTTGAACGGCAAGAGTGAGAGCAGACACCTTGTCGCTAAGCGTGCCTGAAGTCATGATTGTTGACAAGAACTTGTGAGAAGATTGAGCAAAGACGCTAGTTCTGTATTTGGTTGCGTCCTCCTCCAGAAGTGCCTGAGCGTGCTGTTTCAGAGCATCCAGAGCGGCTCTGGGCGGAGTTGGCTCGTCAGTAGTTGGTGCAGGAAGTTTGCGTAGCTCAGAATCATGCCAGTCTGCTCGAGGCTCAAAGGCCTGTCTTACTGTTAGCGGTCAGAAAACCCACCTTGGAAATCGTTCAACCTACCATGTTGCCTTTCTTTTGGGTGGGTTCCTTGGGTGCCACGGCCTGTTCCCGTTCACTAACGTCATCTACGTCATCTTCAGCATCGTCGTCCTCTTCAGCATGTTCGTCCTCTTCAGCATCGTCGTCCTCTTCAGCATCATCGTCCTCTTCCTCTTCCTCTTCCTCGTCCTCGTCCTCCTGGTCGCTGGCTTCACTCATTTCAACCTCTGCAAATCCAAGTTGTTTGGAGAAAGCGGCCAGCTCATCCTTAAGGCTCTTATCGACAGCTCTAGAATCCTTAGGGCCCTGAGAGTACTCTTCGTCGTCAGAATCAACATCTTGAATAAGCGCCAGGTCGCTCTCATCGCCACCGAGGGCCTTAATCTCTTCTAATAGAGTCTTTTCGTCGATCTTTCCGCTCTTCTCACCGGATGAGCCCTCGGAATTTCGCTGTCTCTTGTGATGTTGTTCGCTGTTAGCCTTGGTCGGAGGTTGCTTTCGTTTGCCAAGCTTTTTGTCGATTGTAGACGTCAGATTATCCAGTGCACTATTGTCAAAGTTTGGGCCCTTGGAAGAGCTTCGAGGGCCTTTGCCTTTCGTTTTCTTAGAAGGCTTCGCCATGTTGTCAAAGCCGGTTTGCTGAATGAAGTTCTCAGATGGAATCTCTTAAATGGAAATGGATCTCAGAAACCTCCAACTTTTTTTTTTTTGGCATGACATTTTTCCGAGTGCCCCACCTCCACCTTCCGGGCGTCTAGCGCGTTTACAGGCGCTAATGCAGGATGACTAACATGATAGCAATTAGACGGAGGGCCTTCCGATTGTTGAAATACTATCAAAAGAGGACCTGATCTCATAAAAGTCGTATGTGTTAAGACCTCTTGCCGTATCAGTTTTCAAAATCATGATAGGAAAAAGCATTGCTCGTATAGGTGGCTCCCTTATTCAAAGAGGCCCCTGGGGTGTCCAGCTGCGTGCCTTGTCAGGCACAAGTTTAGCAAGAACCGACTCACAACGGTCTACCCTGTCGACAATATGGGTGCCAACCGGGGGTATCACTGCTAATGAAGATGAGTGTGAGTTAATTATGTTTCCATTGAATCTATTATGAGCTAATCAAATTTCAGTTGGCCATGGAAAACTCGTTCGCGGTGGTTTCCTCCGGCAGGTCGGTAGATTAGCCCGAGTCGCCAAATCATGACTTGGGTGTTAATGCATCAGCAGGCTCACTCTGGTATTTTTCAGCTTCTCCCTCTAGGCCTCCGTGTTCAGGATAAGATAGAAAAGCTGATCGATAAACATATGCACTCAGTTGGTTAGTACGATTCCAGCAACTTAGCATATGTCATTAAAAAGTTATCCATAGGTGCATCGAGATTATCTCTGTCAACCATTTCATCAGAAGAACTGTGGCGAAAGAGTGATCGTCTTGAATCTGTTGCGCCGGAGGTAAGAGCCTAGAGTTTTGATGAAGCGGTATGGGCTGACTCATTCAGCTTTTCCGACTCAAAGATCGTAAAGATACTCCGCTGATATTGTCGCCCACACACGAGGAGGAGATCACCACGCTTGTCGCCGGAATCGTCAATTCATACAAGGACCTCCCAATCCGACTTTACCAGATCAGTTCGCATTTATATCTCCAACATTGATGCTAAACCTACTGACGTTTCCCAGCCCGAAAATACCGTGATGAGCGTCGCCCTCGCCACGGTCTTCTGCGCTCACGGGAGTTCCTGATGAAGGATCTCTACACTTTCGACCTCACAACACTTGAGGCTGTGGAGACTTATCGTCAAGTGTCTGCAGCATACCGCGCCTTCTTTGATGAGCTAAAACTCCCATATCTTGTGGCTGAGGCAAGCTCTGGTGATATGGGCGGTGACTTGAGCCATGAATATCACTTGCCGAGTTCTGTCGGAGAAGATACCGTGGTAAATTGTGACTCTTGTGGCTATACGGCTAACGACGAAGTCGCTGCTCTCCGGCCCCCCTCTCCGGCATATGATAGTTCGGAGAGCCCTCCGGCGTCCAACTTCCGTGTTTGGCGAGGCATTTCTAAGGACCGAAAAACCTTGATCAATGCTTGGTATCCTCGACCATCGGGGACCTCTGCAGAAAGTGGTCTCAATCTTCATGCTGTCAAATCAGCTGTCCCTGAGCTGGATGCCACTATTGAGGATCCGTTGCCACTTTGGGGAGTATCATTGGAGAGCGGAACGACAAAAGTGATCAATGTTGTTGATGGAAGACTTGTACCGGCATTTGAAAGGGTTCGCGACCAGTTGCCGTTGTTACCCAAAGATCTTCAACGATTCCAAGCTGAGTATTCAACAATTGGCAGTACAGCCTCTGGTGGCGGGCTGAATTTGGCACGTATCATTGATGGCGATGCCTGCCCTCGATGTGAAGATGGCGCATTAAAAATCCATCGTGCTTTAGAATGCGGCCACACATTCCAACTTGGAACTCGCTATTCAGTACCACTCGATGCCTGTGTCACTTTACCACGCTCGGGGATTCCGGCGACAGCTGCGGAAGAGGGACTGGCCCCAGGGAGTCGCATTCCTCTACAAATGGGCTGCCATGGCGTTGGCATTTCGAGAATCTTTGGTGCTGTTGCAGAGATTCTCGCGGACGAGCAAGGACTGAATTGGCCCCGAGCCATTGCACCGTTTGAGGTTGCGATCATATCTACACCAGACTTAGCCGAAGACTCTCTGAGAATTTACGACTTGCTTGCCGCGGGCGACAATTCGCGTAATAGCTTGGACGTTGTTCTCGATGATCGCCAGCGTTCATTTGTCTGGAAGATGAAAGATGCCGATATAGTAGGGTTTCCTGTCTTGGTTATCATGGGAAGATCTTTCAAAGAGAATGGAACTTGCGAGGTTCAATGCAGACGACTTTCGATCAAGGAAACTGTAAAGGTTGACGCTCTGCCAGAATTCATCTCAAATTTATTGAATCAGCTGTAAGGGATGGACCTGAGTTAGTATCACATAACTACTACATTCGAAGCGAATGTATAACAAACAAAGCACAGTTCATAGCAACACAGATCGATAAAATCAAACAAGTCAAGAGAGAAAAGAATTAACTAAAATGTAAGCATCAGGGTAAAACAATGGAAGAGAAGGCCACTAAATACTTCAGTACCTACCTGCCTAAGATCATAATGCAGCTACCTACTAGATTAGGTGCCTTACAGGTTAGTAGCAAGGAGGTGTGCGGGCAAAATCAATCAGCGACAGTGCCTATAGCACCCCCGTTAGTAGAATTCAACAACCCCACGTCATTTTATTGCTCAAGCGAGACCTTGGAGGGGCATTCAAAGGCACCTCGAAGCAATTCACGACAACTCCTGCCTGCCCGCCGCTACTTCAGTATACACCGAAAAGATGACTGGAAGACAAGAAACCAGTAAAGCTACCCAGTAACTCATTCTGAATATCCATTTGCTGACTCTACTGGCGCTATAGTCAACCTCGATACGCTAGAGCCCCAGCAGCTTGCCCAAGTCAAGAAGCAGCTTGATGAAGAGCTCGAGCACTTGACGACGTCGTTCGCACAACTCCATGCCGCCCAGAACAAGTTTAAAGACTGCCTCCAATGCGTGAAAAGCCGCGCTGCCGCTCCCGAAGGTACATAATTCACCTGCTTAGCCGCTTCCCACTCAGCGCACTGTCTCGCTTCCTGAATAGCACCTGACATGCTCCACCAGGATCCAACTCTGTACTGGTTCCTCTCACCAACTCACTCTACGTTCGTGGTGAGCTCACAGATGCCGATACTGTATTGGTGGATGTAGGCACTGGATTCTTGGTTGAAAAGGTATTTGTGATCCTGGCAAGCTCGGAACTGTTCACTGATTGACCACCATACAGAAACTCAAGTCGGCCGAAAAGTTCTACGAGAGCAAGGTTGAGGAGCTGGGAAATAACCTGAAAGATCTCGAGGTTATTGTCCAACGGAAGCAGACAAATGCACGAACGATTGAAGAAGGTATGTTTTTCTCGCAGCCTCTACTAGGAGCAAGGCTAATATGACCCCTAACAGTTTTGAGACAAAAGATCATGGCTGGCCAAGGGCAAGGCGATCAACAGGCCTGAAAGGCAGAATTGAAAACTTCTCATCATTCTAAGCACCATTAAGATTAGCCAGACGCCAGTTTAGTAGGTATCATCCGGTGATTCCCCAAGCGGCGCAGCATCACCTTTGCGTACCTGCTATGACAAGGCAGTACCAGCATGCACGCTGTTCAGGAGGGCTTGGACCTCCATAATGGTCCGCAAGAAGCATTTGAGCCTCGACTGGAGATCACCACCTTCCTCCCAAATATTCTCGAGCCCCTCCCCCCAGTCCTTTCGGCCACCACTGTAGTAGTTCAGACTTTCCTCCCAGTGGGGGGCGTATAATTCAACACCCCAAGTACTATTTTGCTGCCCAATCGTACGAGATCCCTTTAGAGTCTTGGTGATGTTGATCTTGAGGACATAGGGGGATTCTTTGAATGGAATGATTGCCCAAGATCTTGCCTGAATTTCAGTGAATTGTTCATCGGGGATCGCAAGTTTACTTGTGTCGACATTTGGCAAAGGGAGAATGGTGCCCTCGTCTGGCTTGAAGACAACCGATATTCTCTTTGCAAGATCTCTAAACTCTGTTGGGACGTCCACTTTGTCCCAAGCATCCATTCGAATGTTCCAATCGTGTTCCCTGTAAGTGCAAGCAAGACATGAGTAAATGGGATTTTTCCTTCTTGGAATAATACGTACATGTCAGGAGCAGCAGTCGTCCAACTCCAACGTGCCCGGGTCTCTGGCCTCGTAGCGCGGACCATTGCTAGTTGCGTAAGTTGGGGGTTGTAGTCGGCCTCAGTCTTGATTTGCAGACTGTTAGCCACTACAACCACTTCACAACCTCGCCTCATGTCCTTTATGTTCTTGCAGATGCCTGCCTCTGGGCATGAGATATACTGCAAGAGTTTCTCCGCCTCGTGAGCGTCTCCAAGCCTATTGCGTGTCAGATATAGTGATACGATTTGAGTAGATAGCCTCGCTCACCTGGTTACCATTGAGGCTCCTCCACGACTGGGATACATGTTCATAAGTGTGGTGAAATGGTCGAATGTGATTTCATCTTCTGTACCTCTCGGTCTCTTGGCAATGATAAGGTGCCCGAAACTGACTCGCAAGCCCATGGTCTTATTCAGTGTCATGAGGCCTTCCGCCGAGGATGCCAGGTCCGACACTAGTCTTGGCAGATGTTCATCCATTGAAGAGACCTTAGTGATAGGATTCGAGGTTTTAGAAAGAAATGATGGGCGAGCTCCAAGTTTCAACTGAATCATGTCAGTGGCGGCCGCTTTAGTTGGCCTCTGTATAAGAAAGCGCGTGGGAGAACTGTCGTTAGATAGACGCATGTCCCGAATTCTCCAGTTGACCGCTTCAAACGCCTTCTGGAGGCGATGGACAGAATCGCAGTGCATTTCGAGAACATTTGGCACATCCCGCGTGATATAGACTCGATACTTTTTGCGTATATCGTCGAGTGCCGCGGGTTCATCCAACGCAACAGGTAGCAAGTGTTGCCCTGGAAGTGCAAGGCTCGCCTTCAAGTTTCGTCAGATGTTGTCAAATAAACTTGGAAGTGAATTCGAGAGGATCCTTACCTGTACTAGATATTTTCCTGGCGGTGGGCGGCCAAGGTGTTCAGCATCCTCGGCTTTCCGGATCTTGTCTTCTCTACCTTGGTAAATGTTCTTCGCTGTCTTCAACTTCTCATTTTTCGTCGACGCAAACTTGAGCGCCTTTGAGAGAGAAGTTGGAGGCATGAGGTCACCTCTACCCGAGGGGACTCCTCCCCTGCCCTGATACATAACGTCACGTAGCACCGGTACCCAAGAGAGAACAGAGAAGAATGAGCTTGTGACAAGCAGACGATGTTTATCTTTATCCGAGACTCAGGCCGGAGATATTGAGGCGACTGAAAGCGATGGGGAATTCTTGCGTTGGGGAGAGTTGAGAAGGCGGAAGGGGTGGGAGAAGAGGTGCATTGGAAACAGCCCAGTGAATCACAGCCGGGCGACCGCCTTAGGTAAGGGAGGTACCTTCGGGATGAAGCAAACAGTTTTACAGGTATTTGTTTGAGCGTAAAGCTGATACTGCCACCTTATTGGCAAAACATGGTTGCTCTTTCTCGTTTGCTATCCTGCATCCTGCATGGCACTTGCGCAGCTTTCAGCTCACAGGTGTTTGTCCACCTCACGTCGTAGGTAATGATATATAGTAGGCTAAGTCTAATTAATGTTAGTAATTAGGAGTAGACGCGTGGCATGCACCTCACGTAGCCTAAAGCTTCTCTTGAATTCCACGAGGTGTCTGAGTTAGTACAATGGATATAGGTAAGAGTAAGGATAGTGTATTGACCAGCCGGAGTAAGAAGAAGTTATTTAGAATTGAATATACTATTACTTATTAAGATCAAAGAATACTTTAGTTCTAGTAGTATTATTAAGGTGGAAGAGTAAGATATAGATTAGAATTCCCTATAATTCCTTTCAAATCTGTTTTTTAGGTATGATTTTGTTGCGCAAAGGCAGCAATAATGCGACCATGAAGGTAAGGCACAGTATCAAGATTCTCCACTACCTACCTAGGTAGTACTTAACCCACCTAAACCTACCTAGGTACGTATGCTCAACATAGGTATACTCCGTACCTTAGTATCTGGCTACTTATACACCCCCGATATATGCATAGCCCATAGCAACCAATTATTTGTTCCTTACTTCAGTCGCGTCTCCTGCGACGCGTGAATCGCTGTGGCAGCACCTGGCTCCGGATAACGACAAAATAATGGCCCCCATTAATTCAGAAGAACATACAAAGCGCCAACTGTCTAAAGTTACCCAAGATCTGTCTGACGATGAGCTTGCGGATGGAGAACCATCATGGCAATGGATCTACAACTCTACCACAACGACCGAACGAGGTGACGGAACACAGAACGATAGAAAACGAAGAAAGGTGACAGGCGACAGGATTGTCGGGGCAAGGATTGGCCAATTTGAATGCAAAATTGGAGACACTGTCATGCTCAAAGCTGATGGCTCTAATGAGGCCTGGATCGCCCTAATCTGCGAATTTGTTGAAGACGATGGCGAGGGAGAGAAAGCAGCAAACTTTATGTGGTTTTCGAGTGAAAAGGAGATCCGAAGTAGGGACAAGAAACGATCCGATTACTACCCAGTCAGCTTTGGAAATCCCTTGACGCTGTTGGATGGAGACTAATCAAAAGTTATAGAATGAACTCTATATCTCTCCATCATGGGATATCAACCCCCTGGCATCGATCAACGGCAAAGCTAAGATCATGTCTCAAGATGGTTTCCTTGCAAGATACCCCCAGGGTAAGGTTCTTCGAAATGATCCAGACTTTGGTAAGGTCTTTGTCTGTCGACGAGGCTGCAATACACGCACTGCCACATACACAGACGAGTTTATATGGGAGGAAATATATGGGGGTGAGAATGATTTGTTCGCCTTGATGGATAGGGTCAAGACTGGTACAAAAGTCACACGACGTCGTCGAAAGGCTCGGAGTCCATCACCCTCTGATGATACTTACCATCCTGCTCAAATCCCGCAGACACCAACCAAAACAGGACGGGGCTCGGTAGCTGCTACGCCAACTTCACGAAGGAGCCAAGCCACACCAGGCTCTCGTGTCAAAAGGTTTGCGATGAAAGCCCCTCTCAATGGCAATGGTTATTAACAATTACGTATAGGAGTGCAAGCAAGAGACTTGAGTTTACGCCTTTGGCCACGCGCAAACTGTCGCCCAGTCAAGTTGAATCTTCGCCTTTCCAGATAGCACGATCTCGCCTGCATGTCTCGTCGGTCCCAACCAGTCTTCCTTGTCGGGAAGTAGAATTTTCTTTGGTTTATTCTCATCTTGAAGCAGCTATTTCCGATGGCACAGGTAACTGTATTTATATTTCTGGAACACCTGGAACAGGGAAAACAGCGACGGTCCGCGAGGTCGTCTCCAGGCTCGAAGAAGCTGTAGGCTCTGATGAGCTGGACGATTTCATATTCGTGGAGATCAATGGTATGAAGATCACGGACCCTCACCAATCCTATACTCTTCTCTGGGAAGCCCTTAAAGGGGAGAGAGCCAGTCCAGCGCAGGCTCTTGATCATCTGGAACGAGAGTTCAGCAACCCTAGCCCTCGCCGAATTCCCTGCGTTGTACTCATGGATGAGCTTGACCAACTAGTCACAAAGAATCAGGCCGTCATGTACAACTTCTTCAACTGGCCCACTTTGCGACATAGCCGTCTTATTGTACTTGCAGTTGCAAACACCATGGACCTTCCTGAAAGAACCCTCAGCAATAAGATCAGCAGTCGACTAGGTATTATCTCAATCTGACACATTGCTGTAATATTAACCAAAAACCCAGGTCTAACACGTATCACATTCCCTGGTTACAATCACGAACAACTGATGAAGATCATTCAGTCACGACTAGAAGGAGTTCCTGGAAATATCGTAGATCCGGACGCTATACAGTTCGCTAGCCGAAAGGTAGCCGCAGTCAGTGGTGACGCCCGGAGGGCCCTTGACATATGCCGCCGAGCTGTAGAGCTCGCCGAGGCTGATGCTCCTAGTGATCCCGCAACTCCAAGCAAGCGAGACAGTCAAACGCAGCCCAAAGGTTCAGGTCGTGTTACGATTGCGACAATCAAGAAGGCCATCAACGAGGCAACCACTAATCCCATCCAACAACACCTTCGAAGCCTGCCTTTGATGTCCAAGCTTGTCATGGCAGCCCTTTTGCTGCGAATTCGAAGAACAGGTCTTGCCGAGACAACCTTTGGGGATACCCTCGATGAGATACACCGTGCCTGCCTTCGAGCTCCAGCAGCGCTTCCAGGGGTAGCAGCAGTTCTCAATAATGGCCTGAAAGGAACGCAGATAGGAAGTCAGCGCCCAATGACCAGACCCGGTCACATTCACACAGCGGCGCTCGAATTAGTAGCAGCCGGCCTGATTAACCTTGAAGCTCAGCGCGCAGAGAGATCCAGTAAGCTCCGTCTTTCTATTGCAGACGATGAAGTGAAGATGGCCCTCCGTGATGACGGAGACCTTAAGGCTTTGGGTATCGGTGTATAACAGTTGTAGTGTAGTATAGAACCCGAACGGCGTCCTGCGACAATTCATCCTTAATATGAAAAAAAAAAAAAAATACTACCTCTAATCGCTCCTTTAAAACTTTCGTCGGGCCAGTGTGGGCTTCCATTCGAGGGGGTGTGATTCTTCTGTTGCTGTTTCGTCTTGCTTCCAGATTTTGACTGGAATAGATGTATTAGCGAGGCAAAGACAAGCATGCCAAGGCAAGATAGAGACTTACTTGTTTTATCAGCTTCACCACAGATCAGACGTAGGCCAGAGCGATCGAACGTTGAGCTCATGATACCTGCCTCAGCATCAAGAGAACCAGGTTGAGCTGTGGTATCAAGAGATTGAAATCGATGGCCAGTCTTCCAATCCCAAAAGCTCATGGAGCCATTATCGCCTACAGTTCAAATTAGACACATGTGACTAGGAAGATCGAATCGTATCGCTTACCTCCTGTAAAGAAGACATTTTGCTCGTTTACACTCATCGTGTTAATAATAGCATTATGGCCCTCGAAGTTCTGCATAAAAGCACCTTCAGGGCACTTCCATTGCTTGACGCTCCCTGTGCTGCCGCTAGCAAATGTGAACTCTGATGGATGTGTTGCTAGAGCACGGACACCTTTCTTGTGATGAGTTAGCACACCCATGGTCTTGCCAGCTGCGAGATCCCAGAGTCGGACTGTCGAATCCAAAGATCCGGTGATAACTTGAGGGTCAGCCTCTTGACAAACAAGATCGGAAACCGTCTGGGTGTGGCCAGACAGGACGTGAATGTTACTCCTGGTCCGCATATCCCAGACACGCGCAACACCATCGCGACCGCCAGTGACCAGAACATCGAGTGTTGGATGTAGGGCAAGAGTATAGACACCGCTGAGATGTCCGTGGTAGTGACGAATGACTTTGTTAGTCTCGAGATCCCAGCACTTGACCATCTTGTCTTCGCCACAAGAGAAGAGGTAAGGATGACGAGCGGACACTGCGAGACCGCGCACAGTACTGATATGTCCAGTAAGAGTCAGCCTCAGCGAGCCCGTGGCCAAGTCCCAAATCTTGATAGTTCGATCTCCTGCGCCGCTTGCAAACCATTTGTTGCCAGGTTCAACAGCCAGACTGCGCACCCAGCCGAGATGACCAGAGATGACCCTCATTAACTTCCATGGCGCGTGCCATTCTGGTTTCTGCTGCTGAATGCCTTGCACTCCTCTTGACGTAAGGCTCATGTTCTGTGGTGTGCTTTCGTCCCTGGCAGCAGGAGCAGATGCCTTGTCCGAACTAGGCGCACCCTCGAGGAGTTTCATTGCTGGGCGAGCAGGCACGCCAGCCTTAGACGTTTTCTTCCCAGGCTGTTTCGTTGGAAGCTTCGCAGTAATTGATGGCGGTAAAGTCTCGACATCTGAGTATTCGTTGTGGAACCGTCTCTTGATGATGGGGTCCTCGGACGCGTCTAGCTTCTGGCGCTTTGTAGTCGATCGCTCGGATGCATGAGCGTAGACTGTTCTCGAGACGTTCGCATTTTGGGCGGCAAGAGCATTGAGTCGAAGAGCATCTTGAGGAACTTCTGGTGTCTCCATGGTGTGTGTGCGCTCGTGTTTGCGACTCAA
This sequence comes from Fusarium verticillioides 7600, assembly GCF_000149555.1. NCBI lineage: Eukaryota > Fungi > Ascomycota > Sordariomycetes > Hypocreales > Nectriaceae > Fusarium > Fusarium verticillioides. The sequence goes on along the minus strand of NC_031675.1, from coordinate 1,741,798 downwards.
AAGCACTAGGATGGCCGCTGGGGATGATGATTATGATAAACTGGGATATCTTTTGTGATGGAAGCTTGCAAAGGCTGGCAGCCGCGTGTGGCGCTAGATTTTTCTACACACTAGCGCCACAGGTGTGTGGCTAAGAAGATCGGGTACCTACTCCGTACTACCTAAACTGGACGATAAGGTACTGTATCTTGCTCTCCACCTATCATACTTGACTTGACTTCCTGCTAGCTCTCTTCTGCGCTAACAGGGATCTACGTAAGATCAGCTACCCACGGCCAGTCGTCACACTAACAAGCAGCACCTGTTTGATACCTCCAAAGCGATGGGAGTTTAGTAACAACATTAATCTCCTTATCAGCTTCTGTCGCTTCGTAGGCAGTATGGATATGGACGATAAGTTTCCTCTTCATACCGCTGCTCGTGAGGGGCGAGGTATGCTTAATGAATTATACAAACTCCATGACTGGGATCACCACTAATCTGCAAATACAGTAACTGTTTTTGAAGGGCTTCTCAAGGTCAGCATTCATATTCATATTCATAGCTGAACTGTATGTCTCAGACATTGATTGCTTGGACAGTCAGACCCAAAATTGTCGCAACGAAAGGACAATGATGGTCGGTATCCAATACACTGGGCAGCTTCATCTAACAACTTGGACATCGTCCAGTTGTTAGCCAACCAACGCAGTTTCGATGCTGATGTCCAGGTGAGCAACGACTTCTCATTGAAAGTGCCCCCCCCCCCTTTCTCCAGAACTATAACCGACGCGTTCTAGGACGAAAGCGGGTGGTCTCCTTTGATGATCTCAGCCAGTGTTCCGGAGGGTGAAGCTGTTGTCAAATTTATCATGTCCAAAGACGCGGACGTGAACCTCAAGAGTAAGTATTACTCTCCGTCTATCAATTCAAATATACTCACCGGACCTCGAAGACTCTGCTGGACAGGTAACGCTTCCATCACTAAGTCTGAATCGAGAAGCATCTAAGCTCACCATATAGACTGCCCTTCACTTTGTCGCCTCCAAGAAGAACCTTGATATTGCCCGCGTTCTTATCGACAACGGCGCGTCGACCCGAGTACGCGATTGCAGGGGGCAGTATCCCATACATCGCGCTGCTGCTGTCGGTTCTGTGCCAATGGTGACTCTGCTTCTCAAAAACAGAAGTCCGCTAAACCCTGCTGATAATGAGGGTTTCACCCCCCTCCATCACGCAATTGCAGAGGGACATGGTAAAGAGCTTCTCTTTGCCACCGGCGTCGAAAAGTAACTAACCTCTGTTCCTCAGGAGACACTGCTGTTGCCCTGCTCAAAGAAGGCGCTGATTTCACCCTAAAGAACAGCGCGGATGAGCTAGCACTTGATCTGGCACCAGATAAAGAAGTATGTATATCTCTAAAAACGCAATAGAACATGCAGTTCTTGGCTCTCTTCTCTTCGCACCACTCTATAAACTCCCATCTAACTCTGTCTCTTTGTCAACAGGTACGCCGATATGTCTTACAAGGTGCAGAGCGTGAGGGTATCGAGTTGCCAGGGTAGCTAGGAATACATGCTGGAAGAAGGGAGAGAAAAGGTGCAACACATCACGACTTTTCCCGAGTCTAAGATGCAAACACGAGAAAGCAATGAAAACAAGGCAGAAGATAACCAAGTAAAATATAATCAAGCTCTTCCCTTTTCTTACTTCATCACGGTCCGTTCTACCAACTCACGATACATATCCTTAACGTCCTGAACATCAGCCTTGAGCTCCTCAACGAGCTCGCTCTTCTCGCCCAGCATCTCTAATGTTGTCTGGTATCGCGAGTTGATATTCTCTACTTCTGCTTCTAATTCTGTTACCCGTGCTGAAGCGGTTTTTTGTGTTTCCAACTCTGTCATTAGGTTCACAATATCAGATCGCGCCTCGTCTCGCTGGCTGCATACACGAGCCATCTCTTCTTTAGCAGCCACCTTCTCGGCTTCCAGTCGTCGAATTGCCGCGCTCATTCTCTCGACGAGCTGAACGGAAGGACCTGCCCCAACTGTCGAGACCGAAATCATGTCTTGCGCAACGTTGCGGGGAGATGAAGGGTCACCGTCATCTAGACCGTCATCACGATCTGGTGCCGGTGATGCGGCGCGTGGTGACTCGGTAGGTGGCTCAAAGGGCGAGAAAGGGGGTGGGGGAGGTATCGCATGACCGGCCGTGGACAAAGCACTAGGACGAGGGGGTTGACTGGACATCCTTCGTCCAAAGAAGAAGCCATCGCCGGCGCTTTCGGTTTGGCTTCCCGGTGTGGGCACTCGACGAGGCTGTCTTGCTGGTACAGGAAGCCCGATGAAGTCCGAGCTAAAGGTTCGGGCAACAGAAAGCAATGGGGAATCGGGTCTGCTCTGAGACCGGGGTGTGCTTGTAGCAACATCGTCTGCCCATTGCCTTCGTTCGGCCTCGGCCGAAACCTCCCTGCTCGCCGCTCGCTGTTGCTTCTCGAGCTCGTTGCGTGCCTGTTCAAGGGCCGTCTCCACGCTCCTGTGTTGGATTCTGAGGGCAGCAAGCTCTTCACGACATGTCTCGAGCTCCTGCCGAGCGACTGTGAGAGCTGGACTAACGTCCTGCAGCTCATCCTCGAGTCGCTTATACCGAGTTGCCTGTTGAAGATGTCAGCCATCTTCCCCTTTTTTGGTGTCAAGAACATATAATTTACCGCGTCACGAGCCTTCTTCCGCATTTCTGACTCTCGCCGTTGCGCTTCGTCCCTCTCCTTTTCAAGGCTGGCAGCTTTGGTCAGGAGTGAGGTCTCTATACCTTGCCAGTTCTCGCTGGCTGATGCATACTGCGATTGGAGGGTTTCAATATGTCGTATCAACTTGATGTCACCACCAGATCCTGCAGAAGCCTCCTCGGCCGTCACTCTCATTGCCTCGAGTTTGCCCTCGGCCGCTCTCAGCTCAAGCTTCAGCTCTTCTTCAATATTCCGACCACGTTCTAATGCCCGGTCTAACTTCTCTTGCCACTCAACCTCAGTCAGGCGCAATTTCTCAACCAATGCCTCTTTTTCTGACCGCAGTGATGCGATAGTACGGTCAAGTTCTTGCTGTTTGTTCTTCTCAACATCCAGCGCCTTTTTCAATGCCTCAGTATGGGTGGCTTGTATTTGCTCAGTCCTGGCTTTAGATTCTTGCTCCAGCCGTCGATATGCCTCCTCCTTGACAGCTTTGTCTTTCTTCAGGGCGTCGAGTTCCTTCTGGAGCGTAGCTTTCGCTTTTCGCACTTCCTCATTTCTCTTCTCTTGCTCTTCCTTGTTGTTGATTCGACTACGCAGAGATTCCACCTCGGCTAGAGCCTTTTCTTTACCTTGTTTGAGTTCATTGGCCTGCTTCTCGTTGTCTATAATCTGGGTGCGCAGCTTGCGAACCGTTGTTCGGAACTTTTGCTCTGAAGTTGAAAGCTTTCGTCCTTCCTCCATCAGCAGAGCGATCTTCTCATCCTTTTCGGCCAATTTGCGCTCTGCACTACCCGCTTCAGCAGAGCTTGCAGTCTGCCTGGCTGCATCGGCGGCATTTTTGGACAGAAACTGCAATTTGGCTTGTAGCGAGTCGATTTGCTCAATGTACTCTTGAATCTCTTCTGAAGGAGGCGCGTGAGCTTGAGTGGCGTCCTGGTCTTTCTGTGACTCTTCAACTGGAGCATCTACGATTTGTGGTGCCTCTACGGGATGCCTGGTATCTGATATTGGGCTGTTCGGCTTTTGCTGGATGCTGGATTGTTCTGTAACTTCTTGTTCTGGTGCACTTCGAGGTTCGGCCTCAGGAGGCGGCTCAACGATAATCGGGGTGGGAAAATCATGCTTGAGGTTTTGTTCACCAAACTCCTTGTTATCGCTTCCTTCAGATGTCGCTGGTTGTTCAGGTGGGGGAGCGGAAGCTGGGCTGTCAGAGGAGGTTGACTTGTCGATTTGGTTGGCGGGTTCAGTTGGCTTGATATCCGATACTTCGATGCTTTGTCTCATCACTACGGGTTCAGTGCTAGCAGGGCGCTCCTTATCAACCGAACTACGAGAAGTATCAATGGAGCTGCGAGGAGACGATTGTGAGGTTCGCGAGGCCATAGCCTTGGCCAACCTGGCTTGTAGACGATCATTGGCACGGTTGGGCTTCGGGGCGGCAGCTATAGAGAACAAGGAGTCAGCATGCGATAGTCTGCCCACATAAGAATACGGTCGAGGAGAAAATAGAGGCATACCAGATGCAGTCGGTTTGGGGCTTGGTGATGGCGAGGGCGCGGGCGCGGCTTTCATTCCCTGCTGCTGCTCATATCCTTGTGCTGCCTGTTGGTCTTCGTCAAGTAAGTTGTCGAGACGATTCTCGACGCCTTCAAAGGCCGACGAGAGGAACGCTCCCCAGCGCGACCCTTTGCCCGGCGCAGTCATGGTCGAATGACGAGAGCGTCCGAGGTGTTGGGTCACAGCTCGTCGTTGTCGGTCGTCAACTGATTGACGTGATCGCTGGTGGTCACCTCATCGATGTGCTGCAGAAGAAGTTGATGTAGCGCCTGGGAGCGGCGCTTGAGTAGGCCAGGTTGTACTGCAGCTGAAATGTAGGTGTGTAGTTGTAGTTCGGTGGTGGTGGTTTGCAGGACAACGTTGGCTTGAAGGTTGAGGTGTCGTCAGCGCAACTTGAGAGTGGCATGTACTAAGGTTAGTGGGTGGTAAGTGGAGTGAGACATGGACCTCCAGACCAGGGAGGATTCTCCAGGATGATTAGAACAAGGGACAGGCTACATATATTGGAATTACCTCTATCATTGCGTGATGAAGTCACTCAAGGAATTCAATTTAATTGCCATGTGAATTGGATTCAATTGCCCCCAACTCGTGTACTTCCGTAAGTTAAAAGTGGCGTTCGTACAGCCAGGAAAAGGGCCAAAAATTGACAAATAGAGTAGAAAATGTGCCCTTTGCCTCTACAGCAATGTGACTTGCTAGAGTCGACACAAAGAGACCTCCAATAATCAAGATTATTCAGCTTCAATGACGAGCAACTTCTAAACAAAAAAACCCATTAATTGAGTTTGCATCGTGCCTTTACCTGGGTATACATGTAGTACAACAGCTCGCTATATCCAGCATATACTTATCCAGACTTCAAATACCATACCAGTCCATGATCAATATCCAATGCTAGAATATACTCGAAGCACCAAATCCCAGACATGCCATGAGTTGATAATGTCAAGCCAAACCTAAACACCGGCCATATCCATGTTGGTGCCATGTTGATATAGAACGTGGTTACCAAAAACAAGAGCACCACAACGAAATGCATCAAGTAGTGACAAACATCCAAATAGCATTGGCAAACACGCTCGCTTGAAATAGACTCTCATGTATCGTTCGTTCGTTCATCCATCACCTGATCACTCCTCATCCAGCGATCTTCTTCCACCAACTTGTGCGAGGTGTTGTTGTTGCTTCCATAAAGGTTGGCGCTCGACGGCTGTGATGTCGTTCGTCACTACCTTCCGAGCGCCTATCTCGGTGACGTTCTCTATCTCGACCGCCGCGCTCACGATCGTCTCGCCTTGCTCGTCGCCTTCGCCGATCTTCGGCCCTTTCTGTGGGCTCTTCCTCGTATTTCGATCGATGAGCTCGACGAGCTTCACGTCTTGCCATCTCATCCTCGGTCTGTCCACCATTTGCCTCACCCCCGTCACCGAGGTCAGGAGGAGGGGGCGCATCAGAGTGTTCCTTGACCCATGATGAAGTTCCAGAATGAGGCCAAGCTGGAGCCTGCGGTCTCTCTTCGCGACGATGGGACCTCCGCTGATTATATTCGTCTGCAGATTGCTGACTTCGTCGCTGACGACCTTCCTCCTCTTCAGCACCTCGAGCAGCTCGCTTTGTGTCGCGGCGGCGTCGTTCACGTTTGGCAGCTCGACGAGCCTCTTCATCTTCGGCTTGTTCTGCGGCAGCGGCTGCTTCCTGTTCTCTACGCAAGCGCCTACGTTCAGCTCTTTGTGCCTCCTTTTCCTCTTGCAGTCGTTGTTGTTCTTCTTGTGCATGTCGCTCCTCCTGGGCACGTCTTGCATCTTCATCACGTTGTCGTCTGCGTTCAGCACGGCGGGCCTCTTTGTCTTGCTTTAGAGGATCGGCCTCTTCCTCGCGCTGTCGACGTCGTTCACGGCGTGCCTCATCTCGAGCTCGACGCGCTGCTTCCTCGGGGTCAGGACCGCTTTCAGCAGCCCTCTTGGCCCTACGTGCAGCTCGTCTTGCTTCGCGGTCAGCATCTACTAATACTGCATCACCATCCATTTTGGCGCTGCGCAAGGCCTCGTCGTCAGTTGTTGCATAGGTACTGCGACGTCGCAGGGGGTCAGGTCGTTCAGTCTTCGGCGTTCGCAAACCACTGAAGAGGCCAGCGAAACCTGAGGACTTCTTGGAACTTCGTGGAGGTGCGTCAAAAGGAACGTCGGGCTCCACCATCACGGGCTCTTCATCCCTCGATCTCTTGGCTCGCCGACGTCGTTCGGTATCCACCACGGCAACTTCTTCCTCTTCGCGTGATCGTGGTTTGTGAGACCGGCGGCGCTCGCGTCTATCGGGCGCGAGTTCGGGATCTACCATAACCAAATCATCGTCCTCATGCGACCGTGGTTTATCTGAACGACGTCGTTCATACCTATCAGGCACAGGAGCAGCGCCAGACATCATTGCATCTTCACCTTCGCGTGATCGAGGTTTACGCGACTTGCGGCGATTGCTTAATTCATCCTCGCCCATGAGAACATCTTCAGGAGGAGGCGATACAAGTCCACGAGCATTAGTAAAGTGGCGACGTTTGCTGCTGATGCCGTCTTTTTTCTCACGCGTGGTAGCGGAACGGGTGAGTGGTGGTTTACTGAACAAAGCAGTGCCACGAGATCGTGATGGAGTCTTCTCAACTTTGTCAGATGAGGAACCCTTAGAGGACGTCTTTTCCTCTCGTCGTCTATGTCTAGTTGACTTTTCTTGGGGCTCATCCCTCTCTTCATGCGGTGTCGCGGCCCACCGACCAAATGAAGTTCCTTCGCGATGAATTTTGGGTCTTCGAGGCTGCTTCGGCTCAGGTGGTGGCGTCAATGGAGGATCTGGAACTGGAGGAGGCGGAGGAGCATCGCGACGGGATTTGCTCTTCCTACTTTTCCTTTCTTTCTTTGGCGATAAGTCGATAACCTCGACAATCTCGTCATCTGCAGAGGCTTCCGGGGCGTGGTCCTTTGGGAGTATCTCTGGTTCCTTCTCTTCGTGGTCATCGAGAATAGCTTCGTTTTCGACGTCACTCGATTCTTTATTCGCAGTGACTTCAGTGTCTGCTTCCTGATCCTCATCGTTGTCCTCGGCTTCAATGTCCGACTTCTCATCTTCAGGAGGGTTGCCGGATTCAACTACATCCGCTTCCTCACCTTCTGCTGCCGCGGGAGCCTCTTCTTTCGCGGCTAACTCTGCAGCACGCTGGGTAGCGTTCTCCTCTAGAACTCTTAGTCGTTCGGTGTCCTTTCTGCCGAGCCTACCTTTTCTGGCTTTCTTGAACTGGAGGAAGTCAAGCTCCTCAAGTTCTTTCGCGACCACCTCACGAGCTGCGGCTTCTGCCGCCTCTTTAGCTGCTGCCTCCTTAGCTGCTGCCTCCTCAGCATCGGTATCGTCTCCCCCCTTGCTCATTTCGCCATTATCGATAACCTCGTCCTCTTCTTCGTCCTCGTCCTCTTCCTCGTCCTCGTCTGCTTTTTCTTCTTCCTCTTCCTGCTCATCCTCTTCAGCATCATCAGCTCCGAGGTCTTCTTCCGCAGCTGCTGTTTCCTTAGCGGCGCGTTCTTCGGCGCGTTTCGCTGCATTGTCCTCCAAGACCCGAAGCCGCTCGGTGTCCTTTCGGCCCAGTCTGCCCTTTCTTGACTTCTTCGCTTGCAGGGCCTCAAGTTCCTCCTCTTCCTCAGCGATAGCTGCCTCCTCTGCTTCCCGAGCTGCTGCTTCCTCTGCTTCCCGAGCTGCTGTCTCCTCTGCTTCCCGAGCTGCTGTCTCCTCTGCTTCAGGCTCTTCCTCTTCCTCTTGCTCTTCACCTTCACCTTCACCTTCCTCTTCTTCCTCACCTTCATCGTCTTCCTCAGGCGGATGAGTTATAGCAGCCTCAGCGGCAGCACGTTCTTCTGCGCGCCTTGCTACATTCTCCTCCAATATGGCAAAGCGTTCAATATCCTTCCTGCCTAACCTGCCTTTTCTTGCTTTCTTGGCTTTAAGGGCCTCAAGCTCGGCTTCCTCTTCCCTCGCAATAGCTGCCTCTTCAGCTTTTCGAGCTGCACCTTCTTCGTCTTGTGTCTCTAAAGGCTCCAGCTCTAGCTCTAGCTCCTCCTCCACTCTTCCAGTCTCTCCCAAACCTTCGATATCGGATTCCTCCTGAACAACTTCAGTCTCAGCCTCAACAGCAGCTCGCTCCTTTTCACGGCGGGTAGCATGTTCTGACAAGACGATAAATCTCTCGGTGTCCTTCCGACCAAGCTTTCCCTTTTTTGCCTTCTTTTTCATTAAAGTTGCCAGTTCTGCCTCTTCCTCAACGATTACCGCTCGCTCGGCCTCCTCCAGGCCATTATCTTCAGGCTCAGGTTCAGCAGCTTCAGATTCTGGTTCGGGTTCGGGTTCGGGTTCGGGTTCGGGTTCACCGAGCCCTGCTTCAGCCTCTGCCACTGCGTCTTTTGCATCTCGGATTGCCGCCTCCTCAGCACGTTTAGCAGAATTCTCTGTCAGCGCTTGGAATCTTTCAGTATCTTTGCGGCCCAGTTTTCCTTTCTTAAGCCTCTTCTTCGTCAATGCAGCCAACTCAGCCTCTTCTTCTGCGATGAAGGCAGCTTGTACCGCCGCCTCAGCTAACTTAGCTTCGGCTATGACCGTTTCATCTTCCTGATGATCAGGCTCAGCAAGTTCCTCGGCTTCAGGTTCTAGCTCCTCACCCAACTCGTCTTCCTTGCCGTCTTCAGCATCGACAAATTCATCATCCTCCTCCTCCTCCTCCTCCTCCTCCTCCTCCTCCTCCTCCTCAGCTCGGGGGACGTCTCCTAAATCCTCTCCTGCTTCCTTGGCTGCCTCAGCTTCGGCACGCTTTGCAGCATTTTCGACAAGGATATTAAATCGCTCAGTATCAGAACGACCCAGTTTACCTTTCTTCGCTTTCTTCTTGTTCAATGCTGCAAGTTCTGCCTCTTCCTCTGCAGCAAGAGCTGCAGCTTCAGCGTTGGCTGCCTCCTGGGCAGCTACCTCTTCTGCATCATGGTTCTCCTCGGGCTCCGGTTGAAGAATATCATCAACCTCCTCAGGTAACAATTCCTCAGCCTGGCCGTCAGGTTCGGTTTCCTTGATAGCGCGTTCTTCCGCGCGTATAGTTGCGTTTTGCATCAATAAATCAAAGCGCTCTGTATCCTTTCTGCCTAGTTTGCCCTTTCGCGTCTTTTTAAGAGTAAGGGCAGCGAGCTCCTCCTCTTCTTCAGCAGCAATAGTAGCAGCTATAGCGGCGGCTTCGGCTTCGATAGCGGCAGCTTCAACATCGTCCTGGCCAGGAATCTCTTCTTCTTCTCCAGCAGCATTTTCTGGGGTAGTATGGGCCAGAGCTTGAGCGGCGGCGTCCTTTGCTGCCTGCTCTTCAGCGCGCCTTGAAACATTTTCGGTTAAAAATATGAGCCTCTGGGTATCCTTGTTTCCGAGCCTTCCTTTCCGTGCCTTCTTAGCTTCAAGAGAAGCAAGCTCTGCTTCTTCTTCTGCGGCTATGGCAGCCGCCTTGGCAGCGGCTTCGTCATCAATATCAGGAACCGGGGCATCTGGGGCATCAGGGGCATCTTCAACAGTCTCTTCAGGCTCCGGGGTTGGTTCGTCAAGCTCTTCTTTGTCAAGTAGCTCTTCCACAGCCGGGGCTTCCTCAGCGGCAGCCTCAACCTCACGGGCCGCTTGTTGCTCGGCTCGTTTCACGGCATTCGAAGACAACTGCTCAAAACGCTCTGTATCCTTGCGTCCTAGTTTACCCTTCTTGGCCTTCTTGGCTGCTAAGATGGCCAATTCTTCGTCCTCAGCCTCAGCAACAGCCGCAGCTTCGGCTTCAGCAGCCTCTCTTGCCGCTATCTCCTCAGCCTCAGCAGCGGCGGCAGCTTCAGCAGCTGCAGCTTCTTGAAGTGCTTGCTCTTCGGCTTCCTTGGCAGCTCGTTCTTCAGCAACCTGTGCTTCCCTTGCAGCCTTGTTTCCCAGAAGATAGTCAAATCGATCGGTATCTTTGCGTCCCAACTTTCCTTTTCTCTGCTTTTTTGCTTCTAGGGCAGCAAGCTCTTCTTCTTCTTGGGTGATCACTGCCGCAGCCTCAATTTCAGCAGCCTCTCTCGCCGCCGCTTCTTCCTCAGCAGCAGCGGCAGCCTCAGCTTCAGCAGACTCAATAGCGGCACGCTCAGCAGCAGCAGTGAGCTCGGCCTCCTTAGTTGCTTGCTCTTCAGCTCTCTTGGTAGCGTTTTCGTTAAGGAGGGTGTATCGTTCCATATCCCTCTTGCCTAGCTTGCCTTTCCTTGCCTTCTTCGCCTCTAGTTCTGCAATTTCTTGTTCCTCGGCAGCAACTAAGGCCATGGCCTCTGCAGCAGCAGCATCATCTTCTTCAGAGGATGACTCTTTTTCAACAACTGGTAGCTCCGGGGCATTTTCGAAGAGTAAATCCTCGATATCAGCTGGGGGTTCATTGATATCTACAGACTCGGCAATAGTGGCTTCTTGGTCTTCCTCAGCGGCTTCTTCGTGTGCTGCATTTCTGGCTCTTTGGGTGGCGTTCTCAGTGAGGAAAGCAAATCGATCGCTGTCCTTTTTACCTAGTTTGCCCTTCCTGTCTCTCTTAGCAATTAAGGCAGCTAGCTCTTCTTCCTCTTCGGCAGCAATAGTAGCAGCAATGGCAGCTGCTTCTGCCTGAATAGCGGCCGCCTCGGCTGCTTCAGCATCGGCAGGAATTTCAGGAGCGAGATCTTCAACTTCAAGAACAGGCTCCTTCATTACTTCTGACGCAGCAGCCTTCTCGGCTCGTTGAGTTGCATTCTCGGTCAGGATAGCAAATCGGTCACTATCCTTTTTCCCAAGTTTGCCCTTCCTATTCTTCTTTGCAGTTAGGGCAGCTAATTCATCCTCCTCTTCGGCAATAAGGAGAGCTTCAGCCTCTGCAGCCTCTCTGGAAGCAGCCTCTTCAACAGCAGCAGCTTCAGCTGCGGCTGCCTGCTCGGCTTCAGCTTGTGCGGCTGCTTCAGCCTCAGCAGCTGCTTGGGCAGCTGCCTCTTCTTGAGCCGCTTTCTCTGCCCGTGCCGTGCTATTGGCAGTAAGGAGGTTATAGCGGTCGGTCTCTTTCTTCCCAAGCTTGCCCTTTCGCTCTTTCTTGGCAATCAAAGCAGCAAGTTCGGATTCTTCATCGGCAATAGCAGCGGCTTCTGCTTCAGCAGCTGCAATAGCATCTGGGTCATTAGCCTCAGCAGAAACCTCATCTGTGGCTGGTTCAAGAGAAGGTTCGTTAACTCCTGTCTCAGGGTCCGGTGCAGGATCTTCAGGTTGCTGGGTAGTCAGGGCTATTTCTTGAGCTCGCCTTTCTGCATTTTCCGATAAAGCAGCAAATCGATCAGCATCTTTCTTTGTAAGCTTACCCTTCTTAGCTTTTTTAGTAGTTAATGCAGCCAGCTCGGCTTGTTCCTCAGCAACAGCTACATCCTCTGCTTCGCGAGCTGCTGCTGCCTCTGCTTCAGCTACTTCTATAGTAGCGGCAGATTCTGCTGCTGCTGCGACTTCTGCTTCCTGTGCAGCCTGCTCCTCAGCCTCAGCTGCTGCTGCGGCGGCAGCTACTTCTTCTGCTTCCTTTGTGGCTTGTCGCTGTGCAGCATTTTCTGTGAGAATGTTAAAACGGTCGGCATCCTTCTTGGCAAGCTTCCCTCTTTTAGCTTTCTTGGCGGCGAGAGTGGCAAGCTCCGCCTCTTCATCAGCAATCAGGATAGCTTCAGCTTCGCTTGCTGTTATACCTTCCGCTTCTGCTGCGGCTGTAGCTTCTTCTTCTGCTGCTGCTGCTACAGCTTCCTCGGCTTCTTTTGCAGCCTCGGTCTCAGCCGCGGCTGTGACAACCGCTTCTTCTGCTTCTTTTGCAGCTAGTCGTTGCGCAGCTTTTTCTGTGAGGATGTTGTACCGCTCTGTATCCTTTTTGCCAAGCTTGCCTTTCCTTGTCTTCTTTGCGTCTAGACTGGCTAACTCTGCTTCTTCCTCTGCTATAGTAGCTGCGTCGGGAGCTGTAACAGGATCAAGATCAGCAGATGCTGCGTCTATGTCTACTAGCGGTTGCTCAGGCTCTGGTTCGGGTTGAGCTTCTGCCACCACCTCCGTGTTACCGTGGGTGGCTTCTCCAAGCTCTCCTTGAGCTTCAACAGCAACAATCGTTTCAGCTTGCTTAGCTGCTCGTTCGGCTCGTTCGGCAGCCCTTTGAGTGAGGACTTCAAAGCGCTCCACATCCTTCTTCTTAATCAGGTTACCGCCACGCTTGATCTTCTTAGCGGTGAGATCTGCAAGTTCCTTCTCTTCTTCAGCAGCAATTGCAGCCTCCGCTTCACGGGCAGCGGTCGCTTCAGCCTCACGTGCTGCCAGCGCATCTGCTTCGTGGGCTGCAGTCTCCTCGGCTTCCTTAGCAGCCTGCGCCGCGGCTGCTTCCTCGGCCTCTTTGATAGATTTTTCCTGAGCTCGCTTTACTGAGTTGCCAACCAAGGTCATTAGTCGAGCCGTTTCGTTCTTTGTTAGCTTGACCTTCTTGGCTTTCTTGGCTTTCAGCACTGCCATTTCCTCCTCTTCCTTGGCAGCTACTTCAGCTTCAGCATCTGCGGCGGCTTGGACTGCAGCTTCGGCGTCTGCAGCAGCTTGGGCAGCGGCTTCGGCTTCGGCTGCTGCCGCTGCCGCCTGTTCTTCTGCTTCTTTCGCTGCTTGTTCCTCGACTCGTTTCGCTGCATTATTGATCAAGAGATTCAGCCGTTCCTGCTCTTTTTTGATAAGTTTTCCTTTCTTCGCCTTCTTTGACTGCAGGCTCTCCATCTCCGCCTCTTCCTGCGCAATTTCAGTGGCAAGTGCAGTGTCAGCTTCTGCAGCTGCTTCCGTGGCAAGGCCATCTTGGTCTGTCTCTTGAGCAAGAAATTCGTTAATAGGTGCCGCCGGGGAAAATGGAGCAGCGGCAATAGCTTCAGCTTCCCGGGCTGCTTGAGCTTCGGCCCTCCTTGAGATATTCCCTTCGAGCAGAGCAAGGCGTTCTTGATCCTTTTTCAACAACTTTCCATTGCGTTTCTGCTTCTTTGCCAACAGTGTCGCAAGCTCCTCGTTCTCCCTTGCGGCTTCAGCGTCTTCCGCGGCCTGTAAAGCGGCAGCTTCGGCGTCAGCTGCCGCTTGTGCGTCAGCGGCGGCTTGTGCAGCTTCAGCGGCCGCTGCCATCTCAGCATCGCGAGTAGCTCGAGCTTCAGCTCTTTCGGGTGGCATTCCCTTTCGAGGAGAGCAAGACGTTCTCGATCTGACTTAAGGAGCCGTCCTCCTCTTTTAGATTTCTTGTCCAAGAGACTGGCAATCTCTTCGTCTTCACGAGCTGCCTCGGCTTCCTCAGCTTCGCGAGCGGCTTGCTCTTCAGCTTCTCTGGCGGCTTGCTCTGGGTCTCCTATTAATCCATCCGTTCAGCTAGTTCTACAAATGTTGGGGGTTGATATTGGGGGAGGGCAGTCAGACAAGGCGAGTTCTCGACGTTCTACAACTTCTCCGCCCAGGGGGATGAAATCCAACTCCTGTTGATTTTTCCATATGACATCATCTCGAGCCTTGCTTCTCAACCCTTCCTCAACATCATGATATGGCTCACCAGTAGCATCGATAAGAAACTCATGTGCATTAGGCTTCTTGTTGTCTATTGAGCCCCAAAAAGCATCGTTAGGATCATCGGCGCCGGAAGTTTTGAAATCGAACGGGTCAGCGGCCGGTTTCTTGGGCTTCTTGCCAAAACCCCAAGAGTCGAGGAGGTCGTCGTTGCCAACAGCCTCGACGGGATCGGGGGCGGGAGGAGGAATATTATCCTCTATTTGAATCAAGTCGCCAGCTTTCTTCTTTTTCTTACCTGTTCCCCATAGATCCCAACCGTCGTCTTCTTTCTTAGGCGGCTCTGGGATTTGATGAGCTTTAAAGAAATTTGACTCACTTGTTTCATCCTCACCTTTCTTTCCTATACCCCATGCTCCCCATCCACTCGTCTCCTCTGGTGAAGGTTTTGCCTTCCCAGTGCCAAAAGTACTCCAAAAGTCGTCACCATCCTTGTCTTCAAACGATGGGGGGTCAGGTGCAGGTGCAGGTATTGAATCTTGAGCCCCCCAAAGTGAACTTTGTGAATGTTCCTTTTTCCCAGACCAGCCACCCCACTGATCTTCCATTGAAGGGGGTTCAGGTGCAGCTGCCAAAGCAACTTCTTCCATGATTCCCTTCTTCTTGGCCCGGTCTTTTTTGGATATTCCCCAGGTATCCCAAATATCCTTCTTTCCGTTCGGAGATGCAGTATCAGAATCGAGGGCAAGTTCTTCCAGGATGCCACCAGCTTTGCCCTTCTTTTTTTGACCACTCCAACCCCAAGGATCGTCACCATCTTTTGGTCCCTCGTCGGGTTCAGCGCCCCAGAGCGTGGAAGCCTTCTTCTTCTCTTTCTTGGCACCCAAGCCCCAACCATCGTCATCTTCTTCAATTCCTCCTATTTTATCTTTAGGTTTGTCCCAGGGGTTCTCTTCAGCCTTGCTTTCTTGTGGTGGCGGCGGCGGTGCCGGTGCTGTTTCACTTTTCCCTCTTCCGCCCCAGCCCCATCCTCTTCACCAAAGCCAATTTCGCGCCCATGAACTGGAATTGCCCTTGGATCTGGTGGGCTCAAACCAAGATCCAGTTTCTTATCTCCAAGATTGATATTCTCGAATGTTGTGGGAGGCTTTGGGGGCGAGTTGCTGTTGCCATTACCATTTCCGTCGCCGGCGCCGCCTGCAGCGTCTCCTCCACTGGCTCCTCCATCTCCTCCGGTATTGTCATCCTTTTGACCGTCGTCTGCTGGTGGATCCGCAGGCGGCGGCGGTGGTGGAGGAGGAGGAGGAGCAGAAGGTGTTTTTGTTTTCTTCTTCTTTGCCGCTTCGTAGAGACCTTGATGCGAGTTGAAGTCGATGAGGATATCGGAATTAGGATCGCTAAGCAGTGCATCATTCGGTCGGCGGCGTTCTTTCTGTGCATCTGATGATGGTTGAGGGGATGGATTGAGCCATGCTGGGGTTCGCATATGGGCATAACGGCTGGTCCCATTCAGGGGCATTGTGGTGTCGGTAGGATCAGAAGAGTCGCAAGATCGAGGGAGGCGACAATACCATCGTGGAGAAAGATCTGGTATAATTAGCGGCCTATCGGCCACTTTGCGATGTGATGGTGGAGCAGAGACCTGGATAATGTGTATGACGTTAGACAAGACAGACTTTCAAACGTGTTCCAATTCCGGAACTGGATCGCATGACAAGACAGGAATGGGTGGCGGTGGGTTCCCCTCAGGAGAGTTCGGGCCGCTGATCGAGGGGTAGGCCGTTGAGCGCCACCCATTTAAAGTCTGTTAAGCTTTTGCTGGGAAACATGATTCGAGCAAAAGAGTGACGAGATTTAAATTGCAACTACGCAAGCTGAGCAGAAAATGAAACGAACATACATGTTTATGTAATCTGTGAACAACCCAGGCACGGGCAATGAGACTCAGTCGGTGACGCAAGGAGCGATCAACCGGCGCACTTGACAAACACTGAAAAACCGGCGGGCCATCGCTTCTTGTCCAATTGTCTGTGAATGCCAGAACATCGACCGCGGCCATTGTGAAGAATGGAGCTCGTGCGAAGACTGAGCGACGTCACACACATGGAAGCTATAAGTATGAAGAAGGATAGAATGGCGACGCGGTATTGACAACTGAGCCAAGTCGCCAGAACAAAGGACAGTATGGGATGTCAAGTTCGATGACCGAGCAAATTCGTAGTTTCGTACAAGTTTTCGTGTAAGTCGTAGTCGATTGCAATATCAAGCAGCAGAGTTGCGGGGTCTGGCCCTGTTCGAGGCTGTCGAAAGCGACGCCGTGACCCGGATGTATTGTCAGGGTCGAGAATAGGTAGGTAGGTAGGTAATGGCTAGATGATGCTGCGCTAGTGATGGGAGAAAAGAGTCGGATCGTCGAAGAAAACAAAATTGAGGCGTTTGTCAAGGCGAAGGAACGTGATGAGCGTGCGTACTGAATGACTGCCGAGTTAATTGACAAAACAAACCCTGGGCGACCAACTGTCACTTTTCACCAGCCACCCCTAGTCGTCAGATCGTCGTCTGGCCTGGACTACTTTTTTCGGGAGTCCTGCGTTGCGCGCTGTGTAAATAAATGAGCTTCCACACAAGATGACGCTCGAACACTCGAGGCAAGGCCAAATAACGAGTAGGTCTCCTCAAGATAGGTGAGGTTGGGAGAAAGGATTTGATGTAAAAGGAGGGAGACTGAGGAAGAGGAGGGGGAAGAATTCACGGTGACGAGTAGCAAATGATTTGCAGAAAGTGCATGGCAAGAGAAGCAAGGGAAGAAGGAAAGGTCGAATTGGTAAAAGGTCCCATACAATACTTTTGGGCGCTCCAGGCCAAGACAAATCGGTTGAGCTGAGAGCCAATAACGCCAGTTCTGGCTGTTCAGATCGTCGGCAGGCGAATTGCTCAGATGTTGTACTTGTCAAGGCCACTGTTTAATGGGTAGAATCAATGCAAAGGACAGGGTTCAGTGTCCAATGTTGATGTGCAGCCAGGCGAAAAAGGCGGGCAAACGCGGGAACAGGACAGGGAAATCAACGCGACAGTTATAGCAAGAGATGTTCATAATTAAGGCCCCGACGGTGCTCAAAACAGGGGACGTGCCCTACAGGTTCTTTCGTCCTTGCCTTTAGTACTAGGTAGACTACCTACCCTACCTAACTCGAGAGTGCGCAACAAACACTCCGCCACCACGGGCATGCAAAGGCTGCGGGACCTAGAAGGAATTTGAGGATAATGAGAACTTTGATTGCATTCGTTATCTAGATGCGATGAGCTAAGAGACAGATCCCGGTTCTTCTCAGCTCACACGGCAGTACATATATCCGTATATTCGCTACCTATAGGCAGGTAGGTACCTTATTCAGCATACTGCGACTACATCAAAACACTCAAATGCTTTTTATCTCTGAACAGGACTTACACTCACTACCTATATATGTAGGTACCTTCCTACGTGCGAAGCTACCTAGGCACTCCTTACTACCCCATCAATATTGTTGGCCGCACGTCACCATCACAATCACCAGACCAGCAACCCCATCACAACCTACACCCCCCGTTCTCAAGCCCAACACACCCTCTCGTTGCTCCCTTCAGAGCCGGTATCACTCGAAAGAAGAAAATTTTACAGTCTTGACTCAATCCCAATCAAGTATCCTATCAAGCACGCCAGCCCGCACATTCATCCCAAAAAAAAAAAAAAAAGACAGCCTCTATAAACATCACAGGTAAACATTATCTGTCGTCGTGTTATTGCACATGCACGTAAGATCCACTCGATCCAGGTCAACCAACCACAGATGAGTCCGTTGATGCTGATGCAGGTCTACAAGGTCAGGCCGCAGCGCAACGTGCGGTTGGATCAGATCCTTTGAGGTACATGTTGGCCAAGCCCAATGACTTGCCAGTTTCTCATCGACCCAACCACCCGAATCTCACATGTGCATTCCACTAATGAGAGAAGCAGGAAATTTGAAAAGAAGGGTCGCAATGCCTGAAACGGTGAAACCCATCCATTACAGTGCAAATTGTGTGCCCAACATTGGATCGGATGCATCTGGCGACTAGGATCTGACTTCCAACTTGTCACCAGTCATAAAACTCTCACAAGAAAACTGTAGCTAGTTCTCTGACTGGCTTTCCCAGCAAGACTGATTGGTCCTGTAGAAGGAGAGGATTACTCATGTGCTGCAGTGTACTACTCCAAAGACACCGTTAATCCACCTGGGCTATCTACCAGATGGTGCTACACCGTACAGCGCAGCTCATGGGACGGCGATGGTTTTGTCGTTCGATCTTCGTGACATCACGCGGGCTTGGTTGTTCCACGGGGCCAATACGGGGGGCACACGATCTGTCTCAGCAGCACAAACCTGAGTTCCTTTGACAATCCTCTTGGGAATACAGAACGGAGCCAATTCCGTGAAGTGCATAGTGCATACACAGCTTTCCCTCCAGAAGGGTAAGGTAAGGCTATCCGCTATCAGCTCCTTAAGACTGTGGTTGACGTCCCGTCCCCTTCCCGTTCCCCGCGTCTTCCAGGTTCATTGTGCTTAACATCGGGTAAGTTTTGTGGGACTCGCTGTTACTTTTGGTTCACGCGACGACCGCTAATCAGCCAGCACTTCTGAACTTCTGAGCTTTGCACTAGGTAGTTAAGGCAATTGGGGGAGCGGGTATGGAAAGGCCCGAGGGGGCTAGATTGAGAAGACGCTGGCAACTTCATAATTACAATGGAAGGAAATGGCAGTATCAACTACAAGGTCCAGTAGTCACTTGGACGGCTTGCCTTGAGGTATTTTCTACAGCTTTTCCAGGCCACCCGTCACTAAACAGTCACACACGAAAACATCCAGCGACTGGGGTCGTCCTACTTTGATATGATACATGCACTGATGCAGCACAGCTACAATACAGACTAATAACTCACAGTACTACGCAGTGCGCACATCTGGAACTATCCGCGGGTTGGGGTCTTGGGACGACTCGACAAAATCCACAAACGCCACAGGATGCTGCAGAGTCCCTGCGCTTCCTGCAAGACGTTAGCCCTGTGCATTCATCCTAGACCAAAGCTTGGCTCGAATAGGTATCGCCAAACCTTCACCGCCTCCAGCACATGTACATACCTACGCCGTGTTATCCAAAATTTGTTGAAAAAAGCCCGCATTTTTAATGCCGCCTGGTCCATATGAACTGGGATCGACGACGACAACAACGACGTGGCCGTCTTGGATGTGGACGATGAATATGGACAGTGGAGCTGGACCGTTCAAGTGAGTTGACGGGGCTGCTTTCATGCACCATCTGCTAACGTATCAGTTCATTCCTACTCAAGGATGGATGTCTCCGCACAAAAACCGGCGAAACAAGAAGAACTATTTGCTATCCTGCCTGACGCCTTTTAAGCGGTCAGACCTGATAGTTGCCGCGATTGTCAAGGGAGAAACAAGAATGAGTCGGCAAATATTTACAGATGAGGAACTTAGGGATTGGGAGTCGCGGTGCAGGCAAGGTGGATATTGGCTCCATCGTTCTGAATTTGCCAGAGATGCCCAGTCGAAATCTCTACTTAGCTGGGATTGGCGACAATTAAGAGCTGGCGTTAGCGACTTAGCCATGAGTTGCTGCTATCTTAAACGGGACCACCCCAGCATCAATCGGTAGCAGCTAGAGACGATGCAATGCTGTGCATTCACTAATTGATGCTACCATGTGAGTGTGATGATATTCATAGAACACTCGGTTCCTGACTATGATAGCTGCAGGCAAGTTACCCAAGCCGAGAAAGGTAACTAACACAGGGTCCTGGCCCAGGAGATTGTCTTGGGCTTGTATACAGTTCTCACAGCCCAGACTGCCAGACTACCTAGCAATACCCAGTGCCGGTAACAATGCGAGTTTATTCTTAGACCAGAGCTGCAAGACGGGCCGCAATTCCATCGTTCTATCTCCCGTGCCGACACAGGTGCAGGAAGCCCTCATACAATTCACCTGACTGCATTCCGGCTTCGGGTGGGAACTCAAGGCACCAAGCTAAAACATGAGCACAGAGAGTCGACGCCTACAACTAACGCAGTCTCAAGGTGTCAAACAAATTCCACAATACAATACACATATGCTGCACAGTCGGCTAACTGCCGGATCGGGTCGTGAGTAGGACTTGGTGTCGGGCTCGGAATAATGAATTGATGCCGGCCGTTGATGGTTTTGGTCTGGACTGTGGCACATGATTTTTCTAGACCCAAAGATTGACAGGGCGAGATCCATTATGGTTCGTTCGTCTCCGGCAAGTCAGCCGTCGTCCGTGCTTCGGGAATTGGCTGCAACGCAACGCAGCATCTAATCTTGGGCCTCGCCCGTTCGGTTT
Organism: Fusarium verticillioides 7600; assembly: GCF_000149555.1. Classification (NCBI taxonomy): domain Eukaryota; kingdom Fungi; phylum Ascomycota; class Sordariomycetes; order Hypocreales; family Nectriaceae; genus Fusarium; species Fusarium verticillioides. The sequence goes on along the minus strand of NC_031675.1, from coordinate 1,721,558 downwards.
AAGGATATCGCCATGCCCATCAGTTCGTCTAGGGTGCTCCTCTTCGGGGGGGGAGCCTAGGGAGCCTCTCTCGTTCTGGCAGGTGACTGGCGGATCACGGAAGAAAAGGAGCCGGACAATCGCCTCAACATGGGGATAGGCTGGAGTTGACCTTGGAGAGCAAAGGTAGCAATTCCAAATACCCAAGGTTATTAGGAGAAGAGTGTCTGTCACTTGAGGTGCCGAGGTGGATGGGTACACCAACCTTAACTCAATTAGCTACTAGGTAAGGTAGAATCTACTAACTATGGTTAATTAGACATTTCTTCGTCCATTAGTAGGGTCTGGAGAATCACACAACCTTTCACACATGTCAAAGCGGCAGTTCAGCCGCCTATTATCAACGGGACACTCGGAATTTAAAAAGTACATACATAGTAATTAACCTAAGGTGATCGGAGCTACGTTAGTTTCTCCCTCTCACATTGGCATTGCAAGTCATTGTCCCTCGTTTCACTCTTTCCATCTCCATACATACATGGATACCTATCTCCCCTCTTGCTCCCCTTCCTTACACTCACTGTAACAAGGACCCCCTCAGCCACCATATGCCCCCGCCTTAGGTACTACTATACCTTGGGTACTAGGTAGTTCTCTAGGAGGTACTGTGCAGGTACAGTATATTTTTAACTCTTCAGCCACTATTTGGTTTAGCCTCAACTCAACTCACCTCACCTCGAACATAACTTTGCCCAACTCACTCAACGCAACACAACGCAATATCACCTCTTTGCTCTTTTCTTGTTCCCCTGGTATCGCTTTCGCACGGACCCAAGAGAAAAGCCGAAGGGAGCGAGGTGCAAGGGCTGTGAGACTTCAAAACTTACTGCTCCTATTCCGATACGCGCGGGCGCCTATTCGCTTCTCAACTCCCGCCCTGCATGGAAGCGCAGTGCATGCCATCCATCCATACCTCTCATATCTGCTCTGCTCCGCTTGTCGTCGGATTGAATCTCCGTTTCATGTGCACGAAGAGCCAAGAGAGGACATGAAGCAGTCTCCGTGAGGCGCAGGCTTTGACTTATTCTCCGCTGCTCTTGTCGAGCATCTTTTTGTCCTTTGGATATCACAAACTTGTCGTCGACTAACACGTCCTGGTCTTGCATATCGCAGTGGATAAGTTGGTTGGGCCTTTGCGAAGAACGCCCTTTCTTTTCTATGGCTGTCTCTTCTTTCGCTGCTGTCACTATCAGTCCGCCTTGATTTACTCTTTAACTATCTCGAATGAGATAATAATCGTCAATCACCGTTGGCAATCACCATGTACGCCTTGGCCAGTTTTACAAGGATAAACATCTCGATATTATTGCCTCCAACATTACCAACTTCCGCAGACTCTAGTCGCCAGTGTTGGCCGAGTTTCGTCTAACAAGACAAGCACGATCAACTGCTCTCTCTGCACTCTCTTATCCATCTTCTTTCCACCCGTTCGCAGATACTTGACATCCAACTATACCGCCAGAAGCCCTCCAAATCTACATAAAATGCGCTCGACACAACTTCTCTCGATATCTGTACCCATACCGGGCACTCTTCCTCCCAGCGCCGTGGTAGCAGCTCTACAAGCCGTAGACCCATTTGTCGCCCACCACCGGACAGTGACGAGCTTGGAAGAAGTCCAAGCTGATCCAGCAGACACAGCTGACGACCCTTTCTTCGGAACCTTCGATGAATCCTTTCGCGCTTTTCAGATGCAAGAGCTCGTCAATCTCGCTCCCGGTCTTGGCAAAACCATTTCTTACAAGGCCATCTTTCAGGTAATACCTGATGGCCTTCGCTCTCGTGCGAAAGCACCTGTGGGCGTGGTCGTTCGAGCCCAGTGGACGGTGCGCCAACAACAGCACGGCCGATCGCCGTCGGGTCCAATATCACCGGCGGGATCTGATAGCACTGCCTCAGGTAGCACGGCGACTGCCGAAGGGGACGAATTCGAGCTACACGAGCAGGTTCTCCTCGAATGCAATTCTCTCCTGATGCCATTCATTACCGAGTCTTGTGTGACTGTACATCGTGAAATTTGTGAGAATTTCATGGCGAAGACATTCAAGGATTACTTTGGAACCTCGCCGATGTATTGATCATATGTGTATATGCTATCCGGTTATGACTCTAATTCAAGAAACGAAGTGGTCATCAACCCATGGATGTGTTGAAAAAGCGGAGAAGGAAAGTCAGTGCGGTGTTTTTGCAAGGCGTTGGTATTATCATTCGTGGGTTTGACTTGGCATTTTATAATCTCTTACTCCAAATTCTACCAGATATCCAAGGAAGGGGGGGGCTTCCATAAGTCAAGGCTGGCCGAAAGTAACAAAGGGGGTCCAGTCAATGTGTGGTGTAACCTAGATGTCGATATCGTTCATACTGTCTGCTTGGATGGCCAAGTACCATTTCTGTTTTCAAGTAATCAAAATCTTTACTATACTTGTTGATATTGTCTGATCAACTGCCAGAATGTATGGCCACATGCAGATCGAGATCTGAAAGCAAGCTTCAGCTACCTATGAAACCTAGTCAAACGGAACGAGAAATAACAAATAAAACACGTCATATTGAATGAACAGAACAGACTAGATTTGGTATCTATGCGCATATCGTCTATACCCAAGCACTCCTCCCAAGAAAATAGGAAACAAAAAATGATCAAAATCACGCCGGATCCAATTGTATGTATAATCGTTGTGATGCAGTAACCACGTCGCATCTAGCATATCCAAAAGACGTCTGTGAAGTAGAAACCAAAGATTCCTCGAGGGATAGAGAAAGGAGCAAGGCGCAAGGTAAAGAACGCCGATAACTGAAAAAGAAAAAGAAACAAAAGGGGGGGCATTGATCGCGTCAACAATGTATGCATGTTCTTATGGCCAGTGATCCCATTTTTACCGGCCCCCGAAGTCGCTCGCGTATCCCATTTCACCAAAGCCTTGGCCCATCCCACCCTCACCAAACCCCGTGCCTGGGCCACTCACATACCCACCGTCTTCGTTTTCGTCATAGTCGCTGGCATCAAAGGATGAACGACCACTAACCTCGTCGTCCATGCCAGCGTTCACATCAGGTGCAGACCAGTTCAGCTGAGCTAATGCAGGATACTGGGCCAAGAGAGCCGCTGGAAGCATTGGGTTGCCAGAGGGATCCATAGGATAAATAGGGCCATCCATTGGCATAGTGGATGCAACGGCCATGCTCTGCGCCATGTTCTGCTGCATCCGTTGTTGTTGCCAGAGTCGCTGTCGTTCCATCATTTCTTCATCCAATAGAGGCTTGATGCAGATGCGGCCAGCTTCGGACCTAAAATGACGGCCTAGAGCATCGGCACGAGCAAATCTTCTCCCACATCCCCATTGACCTCCAACCTTGAGATCGCCTTTGCATACAAACTTCTTTTCTCCGGAGTGGAGACTCTCGTGTCGCTTGCGATCGTGTTGCCTAGCAAATGCCTTTCCGCACACTGTACACACAAAAGGACGCTCGTCTGTGTGCGTTCTCAGATGTGAACGCAAATTATAAGCACGCGTAAATCGTTTGGGACACAATGTGCACTGGAAAGTGGCAGGGTGTTTCTGAACCCGCTTGGCAGCCCCGCTGTCCTGGTTGTTCTGGTACTCAGGATCGGCCAGTCTGAGAGCGATAACGTTGTTGGGTACAGCTGAGGTGGACTGTCTTCTCCTGGACGGTGAAGTCCCTCCTTGCCTGTCCAGAGGAGATAAAGATCTGGAGTCTGCTCTTGCTGCTAAGTCGGCGCCTAGGGAAGGTGAGACGATGTTGGAATTTCCTTGGCGACCTAGCAGACCGCCTCCGGGATGGAAAGGGTCTGTCACTGCACGTGGACGGGATCGGGGGCGACCTAAGATTTGTGAGCTAGTTTCAAGAGCGATGGCTTCGGCCTCAAACATACCTCTGTCTGGAGGGGTCAGAGAATCCTGATCCATACGAGACTTGGGAGTATCAAAAGCACCTTGTTTAGCGTTTGTAGGCGCAAAGTCAATGTTGATCGCAGGAGGGGCCATCGACGACAAATCAGCGCCCGAAGGCTGGAGGGAAGGGAAGGCCTCGACGGGCGCTGAAACGTCAGGATAGGTAGAGGGAACTCCATATGGATTGTGAGTACCTGCCAAACCAAAACTGTTTTGATTCAGCTGGTTCAGGTCCGGCATCTGCTGAGGAACAATGCGAGGGCTGATTGCGGGACTATGGGAAGGACTACGACCCTGGTGTCCAGGACTACCACCGACTTGAGGGTCGGAGAGACTAAAGTTACCCATACTCAAAACCTCTTGATACAGACTGCCATCAGAAGGATGGTGTGCGGGCGAGTGCCCACCAATATCAGTCTCAAAGGACTCGGCACTAACAAGGTTCGGTGATGGTGCCACGGACGAGACGTCTGAGTACTCAGAGGGCGTGCGACGGTGGCGCTGGAATTGAGGCTGATTCCAATCAGCTATCTGGTTTGGGAGCAAAGCATCTGCTGGGCCGAGTGAAGTATGTCGCGAATGGTTGGGTGGTGAAGAGAACTGGTGCTGGTTAAAGGCGGGCGACTGGTGAGCAGAACCAGGTTGTTGAGCATCGTGCTGGAATAGATGAGGAGGGGTGGGCGAGTGATGCCCTTGCGACGCCATGGTATTCATGTCGTTAGGGTTGAGGGTAGACTGGTCAAACAAGGGGGCGTTGAACTGGTCGCCCTGGCCACTAGTATTCGGAAAGAGAGAGAAGTCGTTATCGTTAAGGTTCGGCGACAGGTAAGCTGCCTGAGCCTGGTTATTGAAGGGTAGCGAAGTGTTGGAGCTGGCAGGCTGCTGTCCGAATGAGGTGGTGTTATTGGGGTCGAGAATAGCGGGGTCGGACAAGTTGGCTTGAGCGAAGGAGTTGCTCTGTTGATGCGCAGGAGGAAGGAAAGAAGGCGATTGCTGAGGACTGAGAAAACCTGAACTGTTGAAGGCCTCGTAAGATTGTTGAGCGGACTGGTCGAGAGTGAGACCAAGGCCAATGGATGGATCGTTATGCTGATAGGGCGCCGGCGACGGGGAATGAGAATGGTTTATATGAGGCTGTTGATGGCCAGTGCCAGTCGAAGGGGACCGGCCTCGTTGAGCTTGTTGATCCATGATGTTTCCGAGTTTAGAAGCAGACGAAGTACTGTAGAATAGTGTAGACAAGGCAGACTCTGGAGTCAGCCTTCAGGCACCGTGGCGATGCCGGGGGCTGTGCGCTTTCAAGGTGATGCAATGGGCGGGGGACTGTCCTATCACGGCGGCCGACGCGTGGAAGGGGTTGCGAAACGCGCAGTTTGGGCGGGAACGGTGTAGTTCGAAGTAGATGAATGCGACGTGTAGAAAATCGGTATTGTTTTGTGTATGATATGGAGGATGGGGAATGCTGCTGTAGTCCGTTGGGTGCGCAGACGAAGATGATGGTGGAGATGAGTTGCTTGGGTTGCGGCGGGTGGGTTGCGGTTGGCGGGCGGGTATTGTCCTGTAATCCGTACCACAGCACAACGGCACGAAGAAAAGCAAGCAGCGTCGATAGGAGCTAAACCTGGTCTAGGGGCCAGGACTCTGACAATTTATGTTACTCTGGAAGATTCCGCTCTTGGTAGCTTCTATTGGGACGAGAAGAGAGAGAGGGCGAAAGCCGGGCGCCTACCTAGTGCTGGCCCGTAGGTACCTTAGTAGTTTTGAATGTAAGGGACGGGAGTTGTACTCTGTGTAGTATGTGGGTGGTCCCTTTTCATCCAGAATACCAATTAAAAGGCCAACCACACGAAACGGGATTTGGTGCGTCAGATCTGATGTACTACAGTACAGTAGAGGCGTCTAAACGCGCAAGATTCTCCCTTCCTGTGGGATACGTTTATGTAGGGCCAGAATGGTGTGGAGGGCTGTGCAGAGACACGTCGAACGAATGAGAAATAGAGCTAGTGTGCCCTGGGCATGAGGTCAGGTACATACAGCTGTTTGCGTGAGGTTAGTATGGATGATAGGTACTCCGTAAGGGAGGTAGTTTTGGGTTGACAAGTACCGAGGTTTGCTAATTTTAACAGTATTTGGGATCGTTTGACCTGTTGCAAGCGAGGCAGACTTGCTCTCCAGGTTGATGACAATCGTGATATCGCTAAGTCAACATGGGGTAGTCGATATTAACAGTGTTGTGTTAATTATTTATTGGGATGAGATAAGTTTCAAGAGATGCGAAGGGGACAAGGCAGGAAATGAGCTCAATGCGAGTTGCCTTCATTAATAAGTCCGAGATAACATCAAAAAGACCTCATCAGTTTCATTTCGCAACTTGGGCCATCAGTATCACTTGCGTTGTAACGGTTATTACTCATTCAGGCAGACATGTGGTTTATGTTATTTGTTATTTTATTTCAGCATATATATAAATATAAACTTTCATCGCAAGTTCATTGGGCCTTCATTGAATCAATTCGTAAATATTAAATAGGCACACACTCCTTGCCATGTGTCCTGCTCATCTGGATTGGTGGTTCTCAATGTTGTCATCAATATCCGGTACGCGGCTTGTTATCGAATCAGCAAATCGCAAGCAAGGGTTGTAAGAGAAAGCTCCGCAATCACCTCGTCGTTTCATGTCACTTTCTCTCATGTGCAGATTCCAGTTGCTTATAGAAGCACAGGTAACTACTGACCTAGACAGTGGGCAGTTTGAGTCATATTTCAGTCCTATCCTGTTTTATATCATTCGTTGCGCTGCAGGCACCGGTTTATGGGTGTAAACAGCGTCTTGCCTGGTAAACTTGTCGGTTTAAGCATTCCACTCAGTGGGCTTGTCAGGCAAGGGAATGCCCATACATAATTTGATGACCATATCACAATAATATTCTGCTAGCCGCAAAGAGCACATAACTCGATCGTACGAGCTTTTAATAGACCATCCTCTGACCCGTCCCTGGATCATCATCCACCATGCAAGTTCTGCACTGCCTCTCGAAGAAGTGATGCTTCTAGCGTGCCTCCATGTACCTGAGAAAAAGCCGGCCAGACAGAATATTACTCGGACCTCTAAAATCTACACGTTGGTAAACGTAACCAGGTGGAGAAGAAACCAACACAATGGATTCGCGTTGGTGATATGATTGCATGCTTTACTTGATGTTTCACCATCCCATTCGTGTGAATACTGCCCGAAACACATATTCATGCCATGACAGAATGCGTACTTGTATATCCCACTTACACCGCCCCCAGCCTTACACGCGGCCCACGATCCGACCCCACAATCCAAGGCTGTGCTCTCTTTTCTCCTCGCGTCAGAGGCAGAGAGGATGGTTTGCGTGCTGACGGGAGCAATTCGGTAAGCATTGAGACAGTCGTGACATCAGTTTCAGCTTATCACGCAGACCCCTGCCATGCTCGGTGACAGCCGACAGTCGACTCTTCCTTTGCGTTTGAGGATCCTCGCAAGGCAGATTTCGAATTTTTGCTGACGGGTCCGGACCGGAGAAAAAGAAGCTTATTAAATAATGTACCTTACCTTGTACTAAAATAAACGCGAACTAGTTCCCACCTTGCCCGGAAAGGCAGGAAGCTCGACATGCGAAATTGAGGTGAAAGTTCCTGAAAGTGATATAGTTATTCTTTAGGTTGTTCTTACGTATTTATTACCAGGCCCCTTCTAAGGATGCAGAGGCGTATACGAGTTTTTTTTTTTTGCCGAGTTGTTGTTGCACGTGTATGCCGTTTGTGAGTAAGTATTGTTTTCAAGACCATTCTGGCGGCACGAACTTCACATGCAGTAGAGGGTTTGTGGTTGAAGTAATCGAACCGTTGTACCACTGGAATATGGTTTTCTTCTTCTTCTTCTTCTTCTTCTTCTTCTTCTTCTTCTTCTTCTTTTATCCAACTAAAACATTGCTTCTAATATCTTCAAGAGTAGGGATTCCATGATATAACGCCATCAAATGCAAATTCGTGGTTGAATAACCAAGCAAACTCCTCCCAAGTTGAACTCCTGTTTCCCAGTGGTATCATGTGTAAACAAGCAAGAACTGCAATACTCGATTCAAGAATTTCCGATCATTCCGAGCAAATGAGACAAGACAATCCGTACGAGCTCGTCCTATGCCACGAGACTTTGTTCGGCTAATGTTGGTGATCGCTTTGTGACAACCCTAGATGACTTCGACGCGGTCGTAGCCGGTTGGCTTTAGTGCAGGCTTGGGCGGCTCGCGATCTTTGTATTCGCTGACGAATGGGTTTGGATCCTCGGTTTGGTTGAGGTTACCAAGTGTGTGGTTGACCCCTCGGTGAGTTGCCTCATCAGCCCTGATATAGAGGATCAAGTCCTTCATCGTACGGTGCTCTTGTGGCATCTTCCAGTACTAGAGTAGTATTAATATTGAATATTTCATCATACAGGTATCGATAAGTACTCACCTGGATAGCAATGTCAGGTATCTGGAACTTGGGGTCACTCCACTTGGGTAAGTTGCCATCTTCAATCTCCTTGACACAACGAGTGTAGGTGTGAACAGCCTCTTCTTCAAGGTAACCGACAAACCTGTGGACAATCTTGGGCGAGATCAGATAGGACACAAACAGGCTGTTGAAGAAGACGCCCTGAGCACCGATGATCATCATCTTCATGAACCAACCAGGCTCACACATCTTCATAAACGTCAAAAGATGCATTCGTTCGTTGTAGCTCTCTTCAAGGAGTGTTTCGATCCAGCCATTATCTCGTTTCATGCGTCGAAGGCTGCCGAGATGGCGCAACATGCCCCCAACCATGCCGGGAACTCCCGCCACGCTCTCGAGGAAGATGAATCGAATCAACTTTGTCTTTGTCAGTCTAATCTTTCGTGATATGTTGCACATACGGGTTGCAGCTTACCCATTGAGCCTCGGTGAGTGGCTTCTGAGCCTCAATGGCTGTAGTCGGCTTGGTCTTGTCGGATTTCTGATCACGGTCCATGCCTGTGGCCTTGTCCATGCAATATCTAGCAAAGCGGACAATTTTCCAGGCTGTATAGTCACCGACTGTCTGGGGAGGTCGATGAGCGGGCTCGACCGCCAACATTTCATCATATGTGTAGCCTTCGTGTGGCCAGGCTGGCTTGGTCGTCTGGATATGTGGCGTCTCTTTGACCGGAAAGAAGTCACGAAGTTGGTGTGTGGGTGTCGAGGAGAAGAGCCGATGTTGCTGGGAAGCGGCACAACCGGCTCGAAGAGCTGTAGGAGCTCTCGCCATAGATGAAGAAGAAGATTTGGTTCGAGCAAACGCAAGTGCGACAGCTTTCGCTGCTTGCCGTGAGGCTTGGCTGTGCTGAATTTGGAAAGACAACATCGGGGCGAGCAAGATTTGTGGTGTCTTCGGTATATGGTATACTTATTGCAGGTATCTGCCTCAGCTTATCACTGATGGAGCTGAATCTTTGGGTTAAGGATAGTATAATGAAGGTTCGGCCTGATGAGGTCCAAGTGAACCTTTATATATATATTCCAGAGATAAGCCTACAGAGAGGCGTGTCTGCATGTCAGACGCCATCCCCAGCATACCCCAGGGGTCCGGTTGAGAACGAGAAAATTCTGGTCTTCGTATCAGTAATATTTCCAAACGCCGTTCTAATTCGGCGTTGAAATTGCTGACAAGAGACGTTACCAAGGGGAAGTGCACGAAGACAGACCGGGACAAGTACTCAAGGTGAGCGGCGTCTGCGGCACACCGTGGCCGCCGCTAACTAGAACTGGGGCCAACTGTCAAAGTCCAACCCAGCCAGGCCGTTCAGACGAGTACAGTAGCGGTACCTAAGTCCTTGTCAATTACGATGGTCCGCAGGGGCCCAAGCAACTGGGACAGTCAGTGGAAACGTTAGAAAGACATTCCCGAAGACCTGATCGGGAACATGACAAAGATCCGTCATTGGTTGGTTGCAGCTCAAAAGTTTGGCTACCACGTGAGTGAGGCTCATCGGGAGGACTCGGATGTTGACTACCTACACAGCATTCGCAGCCGAGATCATGAATCCTGGCTTAGGAATCACTCGCGATCTGACATCAACCAAGAGGCTGATGGCACGTGCTATAAACGGTCCTATTATTTTGACTACTTTGGAAACTTGCCCACTCATCTAGGAGCATTTTTTAAACGCCGGTCTGATGCGGATACAGCAGCTGGTATCGGGATTTCTCGATACCAACACTCCATACACAGTTGACATTATTGCTTGGCCACTCAAACTCACTGGGGATTTTCCGGGATCCTGATAGTTATCCATTGGATGAATCAAAGGCCTTGTGGTCAGCTGCTTGTGCGAGTCCTCTTAAACCCGGAGATGCTAAGATGTTGACTTACATGGATACATCGTGGTCTAGTCCCAGCGATGCAGGTATTCTCGACAAATTCTCTCTTGGTAAGAACGATGAAGCTTGACATACCATATGAAGTGTACGACACCTGATATGTCTCATATCAAACTCGTGTATTGACTCATCTGTGATGAGCACATTTCATCTGTGAGGTAGATTACTATAAAAAGTACTATAAAGGATGGTGTTATTGGTACCGGGTATGTCATGATAAAAATCTAGTACACTATAACACGGAGACCTTGTCACCTCCGCGAAGGCATACAACATCAGATGTCAGGGTAGTAACTCATCCAGTCTCCAGGGGTTCGAATAATAGTAGGCAAAAACGGCATTAGAGTGCTGTAGAAGAAACAACGTAGCTTCAGAGCTGGGACTTAGCCCTTCTCACCACCTTCACAGAAATGGGTGAAGTAAGTGCAAGTGTAATCCCAGGGTTTACAGCATTGAAAGTACTAACTAGAAAGAATAAAACAGGGAAACATAGTTAGCGAGTATGCCATCACATAAAAGTCTTACTTATTCCATGTTGAAATAAAATTGGCCGCGGGTGTATCATGATTGACGGAGAGTTTTGGAGTGTAGAAAACTGCGCCAATTCTTCTTCTTTTTTTTAATCGGGCAAAACTTTCACACTAAAAAATCCCCCCACTTCAGATCGACAACCCCTCCATCCGACTTTCAATATGCTGGTTGGGAGTAAAGGCTTTCTGCCTGAAAGGCAAATGCCAAATATATAGTTTTTATAGATACATGAATAGTATGTGCTAGACAGAAACGTTTCTCGTGTACATATATAAGTACCAGACGGTGATATTGGATTAAATCCGGTCCCTTTAGTGTTTGCCTTTTACGTTCCCTTCCTTTGTTCCTTGTTTTCAAGATCCGTCTTCGACCCGTTTTGTACCGCAGCATCAAACACCCACCCACACTCACACAACTCACACAAAACTTACCCTTCACACATCCTCGCACCCCAGAAATCCCACCCTACTTCAACTCCCTTAACCACCAAACGCGATACTGTACCATACTACCAGGAACAGACATCATGCCTCCTAAGAAGTGGGGTACGTATAAGCACCTCCCGAACAGTAGTCTGGAACCTATACAGACTACTGTGACGTCTCAAGTGAAATGGACTCTTGCAGGGTCGTTGTGTTTGATGCTTGCACGGCAAGCAACGCCCTTCAAGAGCATGAATAGCTAACAAGCGCATTCAGACGACGAAGAGAGCGACGACAGCAGTTCCTCCGGCTCCCCGGTTGTTGGTACTGGTGCCGCTTCTCGACGCAAGTTTGACGACGAAGAGGACGATGGTGATGTAAGTCTTTGCCCCGAAACCTGGTAGGTGTCGTTGACCCTCGAATCGCTGACACCTTTCTCCTCATCAACAGGTTCTAGATTCATGGGACGCCGATGACGACTCCGAGGCCGAGCGTGAGAAGGAGCGCAAGGCTGCCGAGGCCAAGCAGAAGGCTGCTGCCGCCGCTGCCGCCGCAAAGAAACCTAAAGGTCAGCGAATTGCTGAACACCAGGCCGAGCGTGCACAACAGAGAGCCGGTGCCGCCAATGTTGAGGAATATGAAGAGACAGAGGCCGAGAAGCGCGAGCGACTCCGACGCACCGAACAGGAAGCCGATCTCGCACACGCCGCCGATATGTTTGGAGATATTGGTATCAGCGCCGGTCGTGCCAAGTCCCGTCCTGCTACTGTCGTCGTCGATTCCAACGACCCAACCAAGACCATCGACATTTCCAAACTGCCCCTCTTCCAGCCCAAGACTAAGGCTCAGTTCGAGACTCTCCGCACCACTCTTACTCCTATCATCTCAGCCAACTCGAAGAATGCCCACTACAGCCTGTTTCTTCAGGATTTCACAAAGGCTCTTGCTAAGGATATGCCTAGCGAACAGATCAAGAAGCTGGCCAGTACGATGACTGCCCTGGGCAACGAGAAGATGCGAGAGGAGAAGGCTGCTGATAAAGGAGGCAAGAAGACAAAGGCTGCCAAAACAAAGACGTCCCTGGTTACCGGTCGCGCTAACACCGCCGACACAACGACTTACGACGATGCTGATGATTTTGGAGAGTTAGTACCCCCTCGAGACAGACGCAGAGACATTGTACTGACTTTCCTCCAGTGATGATTTTATGTGAAGTGTTAAACAATACAGCAAGGGTAGCTTCCGTCCAGATGCTAAACCACAGCTTCCCATTTCAACTCATACCTATCTGCCCCCTAATCCATCGAGTCGACTGCTCGCCGAGCTGGGCAACTCGAGACATGCCGTTGACGCAAAAAACGCTTGGTGGTTTCAAGATACAGCCATGAAGGCTTCTTGGGGTGCTCGGACATAAGAAGGGCAGCAGAGAGAGAGGGTGGTGGATCGGAGAGGGGTGTGCCTTAGACTCAAAAGATGGTGAATACGTGGAAGAGTGGAGGGCATCAAGAGTATAGATGAGAACGATGCAGAACCAGCTTCACAGAACAGCTTTCGTGCTCTTAACATACTCTTCATACGGGCTTAGTATATGGAATTGCTTTTGACGATCAGACGCCATGGGCATCTGAGGCATATGTTGATTATTGTCTCATTTCAGAACTCGTTAGATAAAAACTAGAGGGCGCTTTGCAAGACACTGGAAGAAATGGAACACTGTTGAACCTGGACTGCATAGCTCATAGATCATGTTCATTCGTATACCGGAGGCAACTTATGCTATTTCATGTGATGAAGGCTGCCACTACGGCAAGGGCATCTCATCAGTTGCCGCCTATCATGTTGCTCCTATAAGCGATTAAGCAATAGAGTAAAATCATGGACGAGGTCCTCATCGTTCATATATAGAATTCCACCAACGCCAGCCACCGTCAGCCGTATCATAAACTTTCCAATATTTAACGCCTTTGTCGCTTTCCCTCTACACGAGTCGTTGCTCTTGCACAACGCCGATAAAATATACAAAGTCGCACACGTATCGTCATTCTACCCCCATGCTCCATTTATACCCGAGCAGAGCAGGAGGCCGTGACAGGGAACTCACACCACATTGCCCGCCATTCCCATAAAGAGGGCATGGACCGCAAGCGACAAGGTCCAGAACCCAACCTTTTTGAACCGCCGAACTCGGCTCTGTTGGTTTTCGACGTCATTCGCAAATGCATCATATGTCTCCGCTGACATATCGTTCATTAGACCACAGTCAAAGATCGACCAGCTACCATCGAAGTCGCTGGCTCGTTTCACGATACGGCAATTGATTGGGATGTATGTCTTCTTCGCGTTGATATAAGCAACGATAGGGCGGACCAATGCCTGATTGACGTATGACATATCCTTGGTGAAGAGAGGAACTGCAGCTTTGACATCGTTCATGGAGATACGGAGGTCCATGATGAGGTAGCGACGCTCATCATCACTTGTCTGCGGCTCGACGGGTGGCTCTTCGCCGTGGATATCTCCAGCTGAGTCTGAAAGGTGCCCTGATGTAAGAAGAGCAGGGCCTTGCTCTTGGATGTTGCGCATGAAGCGGTGCCTATTTGTGTCGACGATTTCTTCAAGCTGATCGTAGAAGTCGGCCATGACCTTGGTGATGCTCTCGTCGGTGTCAGCGGGAAACATGACATCAGCAACAATATCGACATTCCCTTCGTATATCCAGCCAAAAGGCCCCTCAACACCGCGGTTGAGATGGTCTATCTTCAAACCATCAATTCGGAGCCGACTGAACTTTTTCCACGCCTTGGGATCACCAAAACCAACGGAAGCTTCTGGGTCACCATTACCACTGGGTACCACGCCGTGGACTTGTCGGGGATGGATCGTAAACAGAGAACCATCGTAAGACCCTGACATGTGGTTGGCCGAAAGGAAATCATAAAATAGCCATTGCTTGCGAAGCTGGGGCAGCTCGCAAGAGAAGATGCTGATAGAGAATGGCCGGAACCCGCCTGGTTGATGAACGGTGAGTAATAGGTCCTCCATTTTGAACTTTTCGATCTCGAAATCTCCTGGTTGGTGCTTGTGACGATATGACAGAGGATCAACCTCCTCGGCTGGCCATGTCACTGAAGTTCGGTCAATGACACCGCGAACACCCTTGATTTCAACATCTTTCAACAGTCCTTTGCCATTCCACCAGTTCAAGAATGACAACGTGACATTGACCGTTGAAAGAGTGACGTCAAATTGAGTGTAGTTTCCATCGTCCTCAGTTTCAGACGTTCCCACGAAATCTGCTTTGCGGCCAGCGGCAGCCTCGGCGGCAGCATCTGACGAGCCTTTGCTTACGGACGAGACGTCGCCTTGGCCAGGTCGTCGGGACACAAAAACGTTGCGGAAAGAGATAACATTATCACGCCACTTGGGGACAATAGCAGACTCGAAAACAACGGTAACGCCAGCAGACTGTGTCAAATAGTCACCTACCCATTGCGCGAGTGTTTCTGGTGTACGTTAGCATGTAGATTCTTGGTGCGAAACACACTTCCATACCTTGCGCAACAACAGTGTTGATTGACAAAATGATCAGGGAGAAGAATGTGGTTGTGCCGACGATGATCCAAGCGAGGTGGCCGAAAAGAAACCATGAAACAAAAGCACCCCATTCATCAATATTCCACGGCCTCATACTTCTAATCGACACCCATTTTAGACGAACCTTGAGACGCTGCCAAAAGCCGTTGGCGGCCTCGAGCAGTTCCTCTTTGGTTGGCCGATGGGGCATTCTCGGCAGGTGTAGATAGGACATGTAAGAGACTGGCTCAGAATCCGGCCCTGTAGGGTCTTGTTTCCTGGGTTGGCTGAGAGCATTTTTGCTTGTTTCGTTCAATGTCGAAGCCTTGACCCTTTTCAGATCTTCTGTTGTTTTAGCTGGTGTGGGGGAAACATCCGTGATATCCTTGCCGCAAGAGCATTTTGACCCATTACCTTGACCACTACCACTACCACTGTACAATCGTCGCTGTTGCCAGGGCTTCGATGACCAATATGCCCAGTGGGATATTTTACGAGTTGAGGTGTGCGTTGTAAGAGGGGTTATTCGCTCGGAAACAGATGTTCGAGTTTGAATTGCATGGCGCAATGAAAAGGCTGGCGTGACAGGCAACAAGGCATTGTCTGAGATTGGATCAAAAGTCTGATATTTTCGGTGGGAATGAAGAAATCGAGTATTTGAGAGCACGACCGTCGCCGGTAAAAATGACCACTTCCGACTGATTTCTCCAAGAGGACGTATGGTAGCCGAAGAGACTGTTGCTGGAGAAGAATTGAAGCAGAGACCAAAGCAACGCCCGATCAGAGGAGAGGGGATACCCTTGGCCATCATTCCAGCATCATGGTGCCTAACTAAAAAAAACAAGACGACACCGAGAACGTAAATTAGGCGAAGTCAAAGCAAAAACGGACTGCGTTGTTGTAGTTTCTAGGGAAAAAGCCCTACGGAGGAGGAGTTGGTCGGCGTTAATGAACGACAGATTCCGTCACTGCAAATGCTAACCAAAGCTGCACTTCCATGGTTTCTGGTTGGAAAAGTCACTCCATGACGCGCCTCCACTGGCTACTGGAGGCAGAAGACCAATCGATAAGCTACGATAAGCCACACAAATTTTTGATCAGTTTGCTCGAAAGTCAACGCCCCCACCAAACCAACCTCTGATACCCTTAGAACTGTGTGAATTTGACTCGGACGAATTTTTTGCGACCAAAGTTTCAACATATATACTTGCCTCGAGAACAGCCCTATAACCCCATTGCAAGAGGATTGTCGCAAAGCAAAGCCACTCACTCACTCATTATCCACGATGCCTGCGCCGACCGCTTTGAAGAACGCAGAGGATGCCCCGCCCGCTGTGGACGTTTCGCTCCCAGTTGAAGGTATGAAAAGAAGAAAAATCTGAAACAAGAGAGTCGTGGAAACATAATCTGATTTTGGTTCAGAGAACGACGAGGAGTTCCTTTTAGATGCGCCTGACGCCCTTCCTACCGATGTGAATGTTCTTGTGCCGGTGGAGGAGAGCAATGAGAATGGAATGGCTATCGATGAGGAAGGACGGCCTCGATTTGCGCCCGCCAGAGATATTGTGAGACTCCCACACCGCCATGCAGAGTTTCAATGATCCTAATAACGTTGTTAGGACCCAGTTACCCGGGTGGAAACTCGCAAGATTCCTATTCCTCCTCACCGAATGACACCTTTAAAACAGTCATGGACTTCTATCTACCCTCCTCTGGTCGAGCACCTCAAGCTACAATGTCGAATGAACATCAAGCGAAAGACAGTCGAGCTGCGATCATCGAAGCATACCACTGATACTGGGGCACTGCAAAAAGGAGAAGATTTCGTCAAGGCGTTCACTCTCGGGTTTGACGTGGACGATGCCATCGCGCTGCTGCGACTCGACGACCTCTACATCCAAACTTTCGAGATTAAGGATGTGCGAACAATGCACGGCGACAGCCAAGCTCGTGCCATTGGACGAATTGCTGGAAAGGATGGAAAGACCAAGTTTGCTATAGAGAACGCCAGTAGAACCCGAATCGTGCTTGCTGATTCAAAGATTCACATCCTGGGTGGATTCAAGAACATCCACCTTGCTCGGGAGTCAGTTGTGAGCCTGATTCTCGGCAAGCCGCCTGGCAAGGTATACGGTAACCTCCGAACGGTTGCGGCACGAATGAAGGAGCGCTTCTAAGTGACGGAAGCTGAGGATAGACTTGGGTTGCTACATACGGCGTTACGGGTGGGCAGCATTATGATCTTGAATTATGTGAACAAGGATTATTCAATTAAAAATGGGAGGCTGTCATAGCATGTCGATAACGATAAAACATTGAGATGAATCGATTTGTCGCTTCGTGGATACCCACCTATACCCACAGGCCAGCAACGCATGATAATTGTTTCGGGCTAATTGTAGACTGCCAGTTGTGGTTGTAGTCAGATCATATTTGATACATTGCATTAATATCGCGCTCTACAGTATCAAACCACGCCTTCGGCCTTACAAGCATCCAGACGTCAACTTCCCACCTAGATGCGAGGGGGGTGGGATGGCTCCGGTCTCTTGTTGGCTGTAGGTTCTCATGAGATGCTGATAGGCACGGACTCAGGTCACTCCATCAGCATCCATGTTTATCAGAACATATCAACTTTCATCGACCGACTCTGGAGCCTTGACCGACAATTGAGCGAAGCGCAACGCAATTCTGAGAGTGTCTTGTTGAAATAACATGCCCGATTGAAGCAGGAACATGGTTAAGCCTGCAAGCAAGGCATTGTAAGAGCCGCCATTCAACTACACTACACTAATGAATAGCCATGCCGCTATGCACAATACTCAACATGCAGCCTTCCGGGACTGGGAAGAATTCGTCTCGTTTCTTGTTGCACCTGGTTAACTTGGCTTCCGATCAAGACGGGGATCGTCCAACCGGAAGACGCCCTCGAGCCGGCACGGCGAGTCTGGGGCAGCGATGCGGCGGACGACGGGCAGGATGAGCCCGCGGTGCCGGGAATCAACGGGAGCGAAACATGAGCCTGCATCGAGCTGTATGTAACGGACTGTTGTACGTGGAGGTGATGTTATGCACAGCATCATGAGAGAGTTAACGAAGGGGTGTGGAGGCGCCTATCTCGTCATCACGCTGATTATGATTTCTCGGTCTGTTTTCCATCCTCTCGTCTCCTCTCGGTCTCGGTGCGGCGCTGTGTCGGCGGGCGTGAAATATAGCATGCTAAGGCGGCAAAATTCCATATCGCTAGTAATCACCCAATGCCAACGCCGATCTAGCACACAGGGAGTACATACTGTAGCAATGTTTGACGTCCTTTGAGGACCCATGTAGCTAACTGGGACCTTAGCGTGCTCTCTTGTCGGCCGTTTACAGTAATGACAATGTCAATGGATCTCAAGGTGAGCGGCGAAGCATTGA
This sequence comes from Fusarium verticillioides 7600, assembly GCF_000149555.1. Classification (NCBI taxonomy): domain Eukaryota; kingdom Fungi; phylum Ascomycota; class Sordariomycetes; order Hypocreales; family Nectriaceae; genus Fusarium; species Fusarium verticillioides. The sequence continues at coordinate 1,703,254 of NC_031675.1, read as the reverse complement.
GGTGGCTTTTGGCAATGTGGGATGGTTGGATCTACTCCGTAGGCGATTGTAACTAAAAGCTTCGTAGAGTGGGACCTGAGCCCAGTCCAGGGGAGGATAGACCTGGACTTTTGGACCCCTCCTCTGGCTGAATTGGCCAGGGTGAGATTTGTGAGATCATTTTCACCCCTCCAAGGTCAATCGGACCCCACCTCGCAGGTAATTTTTGGTGAGAGAGAGAGAGAGAGAGAGACATGGAAGATCGTGCAGACAGACAAGACGGGAGATGGGAGGCAGGAGGCTACGTACATCTCATCATACCTTTCTCGTGTCGACCGTTGACTGGGCTGGGCTTCCTATTTGAGGAGTGAGCTTTGACTTTTGGCTTTTATTAATGGATCGACGCATTTCCTCTGGTTTCTGGAAACCATTCATAAACACCTTGTGCTCCCCTCCTGTGGCCATCTTTTTCCCTCCCTCTCTTCCTTCTCATCTTCATTGCATCCAATACCTCTTATCCTTTTATCATCATTCTCTCTTGCCTCTAGACAGGTTCTGCTGGCTCCAATTGCATACATTTCATACATAAACACTTTACCTAAGGTGAGTCTCAATCGAGATAGAATAGTCACAGCTATTATCAATGCCCATACCCCCTCCACTGCCCCTCAGCAATAGCAACAACACACCAGCAAAGCAGAGCAACCTGAGCCTTGGGGAGCTCTTTGGGCTGGTCCCCCCTCCCCCTCCAAACCCCTCCACCTCCTGTCACCCCTCCCTCACCTCACCGATTAGAAAACCCCCACCAAAAAAATGCTATGAGCTGGTTTGATTGGGATTGGTTTGGTTGATATGGCTGTGATGAGCAACAACAAACCGCTCTCCGTTGCTGGGCTGGCTTGGGCTGGGCAGCGTTGAGGCATATTTCACCCACTCATCATTGAGTGACTTTTCCTGGCACTGGCTGGCACTGCTATTGTCCAATTGCCCGGCGCTCAGCTCTATCATGGCACTGCCCGTTGAAGCGCCGGCCGTTCCATCGGTCGAACCTTCCACTCCCAATCTGCTGCTATATAATTTCTTTCACCTCTGCATCTCCCCGCTCCCCTCCTCTCCCTCTTCTTCTTCCTCTTCCTCTTCATCCTTCACACCTTTACCCTAAAGGCATACCAATTAACCCAACGACCCTTAGAAAACATATCACCCGTCAACATGGCTGTCAAGAAGGTCTTCGCCCGCTCCGTCTACGACTCCCGTGGAAACCCTACTGTCGAGGTTGACGTCGTCACCGAGACTGGCCTCCACCGTGCCATCGTTCCCTCCGGTGCCTCTACCGGTTCGTCCCGGCCCCCTTCGGTTACTGTCCGTATGCACTCGCTAAGTTCATGATAATCCAGGTCAGCACGAGGCTTGCGAGCTCCGAGATGGTGACAAGTCCAAGTGGGGTGGCAAGGGTGTCACCAAGGCCGTCGAGAACGTGAACACCGTCATTGCTCCCGCTCTTATCCAGAAGAACCTCGATGTCAAGGACCAGTCCGCTGTCGATGCTTTCCTTAACGAGCTCGATGGTACTCCCAACAAGACCAAGCTTGGTGCCAATGCTATTCTCGGTGTATCTCTGGCCGTCGCCAAGGCTGGTGCTGCTGAGAAGGTGAGCTTGAAACAAATGGGTTTTATACTATGAATTTTTCAGTTAACCACTTACTGCAGGGCGTTCCTCTGTACGCTCACGTCTCTGACCTCGCCGGAACCAAGAAGCCTTACGTCCTCCCCGTTCCCTTCATGAACGTCCTCAACGGTGGCTCCCACGCTGGCGGTCGTCTCGCCTTCCAAGAGTTCATGATCGTTCCTACGTACGTATCTCGATACGCTCCTCTCAAGCTTCTTTATTTTCTAACGCGGTTACAGTGAGGCGCCCACTTTCACCGAGGCCATGCGCCAGGGTGCTGAGGTCTACCAGGCCCTGAAGGGTTTGGCTAAGAAGCGATATGGCCAATCCGCTGGCAACGTCGGTGATGAGGGTGGTGTTGCTCCCGATATTCAAACTGCCGAGGAGGCCCTTGAGCTTATCACCGATGCTATTGAGCAGGTTGGCTACACCGGCAAGATCAAGATCGCCATGGATGTCGCCTCCAGCGAGTTCTACAAGGTCGAGGAGAAGAAGTACGATCTTGACTTCAAGAACCCCGAGTCAGACCCCACCAAGTGGATTACATACGAGGAGCTTGCCAACCTGTACTCAGAGCTGTGCAAGAAGTATCCTATCGTGTCCATCGAGGACCCCTTCGCTGAGGACGACTGGGAGGCCTGGAGCTACTTCTCCAAGACCCAGGACATCCAAATTGTTGGTGATGACTTGACTGTCACCAACCCTCTGCGTATCAAGAAGGCCATCGAGCTCAAGTCCTGCAACGCCCTTCTTCTCAAGGTCAACCAGATTGGTACTCTGACCGAGTCCATCCAGGCTGCCAAGGACTCTTACGCTGATGGCTGGGGTGTCATGGTCTCTCACCGATCCGGCGAGACTGAGGATGTCACCATTGCTGACATTGCTGTCGGTCTCCGTGCTGGCGAGATCAAGACCGGTGCCCCTGCCCGATCTGAGCGTCTCGCCAAGCTCAACCAGATTCTCCGAATCGAGGAGGAGCTTGGTGACCAGGCTATTTACCCTGGTGCTAACTTCCGCAAGTCTGTTAACCTGTAAATGGGAATAGACTGATGCGTGGAACAAAAGCCTTGTGATGATAATGATGCCTTTGGGTCCTCAGCCGGGAGCGCGTGAGACCATATACCAGAACGGCAAATTGGAAGTAATAGAGGCAAAAATAGTAAAAGCAAACTGATCAATTAATGAACCTTTGGTTGAAGTTCAACAAACTCATTTCCCCTCATGGTTTGTGTATGTCCTGTAATGCAGAATGACTCAGTATTGCGACAAATCAGGCCTACTCATCTGCGTAATCTATGAGTAAAGTTTATGAATTAGCTGCGCGAATTAAGAAAATTGTTTATTTAACAGTCCACTGTTTCATCGATTCTACAGACATTGTTAACTGATACGATAAGTTAGACCTTTCTGTTCCGATGTGGCTTGTATGTGGCTGTTTCTACAGCAACAAATCTATTAGTGCATTATTATCAACAATAATAATAATATGCGACCATCCCACTTAAGTTAAATGTTTAGCCTTTTAACAACAACCACACCCCTAACTGCCCCAGAGAGTGTTTTACACGAAGCAAACGCCTCACTAGAGGAAATACTAACTCACCATGTCAGCTTCTGGAGATCTGATTGACTTTGACTTGATCGAAGGACAAAAAGAAAATATCCAGTCTCTACCTGGTGGTCGTTCAGCTAAGAAGCTAGCTGAGCTCTACTCCCCATCACCACTCCATAAACTGTCTACGCCGACCCCTTCGGACACGCGCAATGTCAACGACTGCATTCGCGCCGAATTCGAACAAGAAGTTGAAAACATCGCCGAGTCAGACGATCCTCTTGACGTTTTTGAACGTTATGTTCGATGGACCCTAGACGCCTACCCCTCAGCGCAAGCAACACCACAATCACAACTGCATACCCTTCTCGAGCGTGCAACCAAAACCTTTATTGGTTCAGCACAATACAAAAACGACCCTCGATATCTCAAACTCTGGGTTCACTACATCCACTTCTTCTCCGACACACCCCGCGAGACGTACATGTTCTTATCGAGACATGGGATAGGAGAGTCCCTCGCATTATTTTACGAGGAATACGCTGCTTGGCTTGAGGGAGCGAATAGATGGGCACAAGCCGAAGAAGTGTACAAGCTGGGTATTGATCGCGAGGCTCGACCTGTTCAGCGACTTATTCGCAAGTTCAAGGAGTTTGAGCAGCGGGTCGCCCAGCAGCCCGACGTCATGAACGAACCCTCATCGCCAGCATTGCCTACCATGCGGCCGGCGCTTGCTGCTAAAGTTGATCCCTTTGCTGCTGCGCGAGCAGCAGATCCTCAGGCGGCAAGACCTTCAAGTGGTGGAGCTGGCAAGCCCTCCAAGTCCAAGCTGGCAATCTTCTCTGACGCTGATGCCCAACCTTCTGCCATGTCATCAATGAGTGCGGGCTCAAAAGGGTGGGATAGTATCGGTTCATTGGCAGACCGAAGGAAGGAGAATGCAGTAGAAGCCAAACCCTGGGCGGGTGAGACACTACCAGCTGGTGGCAAGAAGAGTACGGCTCCTAAGATGTCAGTGTTTAGGGATCCGGTAAGTTGATATTCTTCCTCCCGGCTTGCCCACATGTTGATGATCATAGGACTAATGTATGGTTATGACTTTTTATGGTTCAATAGTCTCTTTCGCAAATAAAGAATATCGTGGTTGTTCCATCGAAGCATCAAATTTCTGTTCATCCGCAAACTGGAAAAAAAGAGCGTGTTTTTGTTGACCTTGCTGCTATCTACCCAACTCCTGAAGAGATTGGTACAGAGCTTAGTTTCGAGGAGATTATGGCTGCTGGCCGAGGCTGGCTCGACCACTGTTGGGAAGATGAAACATTTGACGAGAACCTCGTTCCTGAGCCTCTCGTGCCCCTCGAGATCGAAGAAGTCAGCAAAGGAGCAGGGGAGAGGCTGCTGATCCATCAAGATCCAGTCGACAGATGCCCTGTCCATCAAGACCCTGTAGGCAAGTTGGCCATTCACAAAGACACAGCTGAGAAGTTGGTTATTCATCAGGATTCTTCCACCAAGTTGGCAGTTCACAAGGACATTGTGCAGTATGACGAGAATGGCAAGGCTGTCGAGCAATATCGCGGGTCACGAGGTGGTAAGAAGAAGAAAATGATGGAGGTCAACGAGACCCAGATCAGTGAGTCGCTCTGTTCTCAGAATCGCACAATCATCTGACCGTTTAATAGTCAAAGCAAAGCTTGACTCGCCATCCAGACCAAAACTCAAGAAGAAAAACACCTCTGAGCCTACCATGACACTTCATACCAAGGCTGCCACTGATGATATTTATGATATTTTCAATGCACCCCTGAAACCTGCTGGACAGGAGGAGGAGGATGAAGAGAGCGCAGATGATGACGATTATGAGAGTGATGATAATTATACTACCGATGCAGAAAGCACAGGCACCACAAGGCATATAGAGCACAGCGAGGCCGGTGACGACGAGAACGATGAGACGTCTGATGTCAAGAGTGTTAGTGAATGGTCCGACTTTTCAACTCGAAGACACATTCCTCATATTGATGGAGAAGATGATGGTGACGAAGGCACCGAACGAAATGAGACACAAGGATCCGATTTGGTCGATACAGGTGCCCCAGGACCTGATCAGGAGTCACCTGAAGCTTTCCATAACACTGATCAACAAATGGGAACCGAAGAAGAGCAAAACAACGAGGCCGAGGAGCTTGAAACTCCAGTGTTTGAAGATTTCCCTTCTACAGCTCGTACAACATTTGTTCCTATCCCGCCTGAAGACTACGAGCCCCCAACTCGGCCATTTAGGGATCCGGCCGAGGTGGCCAATAACCGACTACCCTTTATGACTCCCATCACCGAGAGGACTGAAGTGTCTCTGGATGTGACTATGGAGCGCCGTGGATACAAGACACCTTCTAAGAAGGATAATTCTCCAACTATTGACGAAGAGGACGAGGGGAGTTCAGATTCAGAACCTCTAAGCAGCCCTCTTCGAGAGATGGTCCATGATCCTATTCCACCCCCCAAGATGTCCGCGCCTCTTGCTCCAAAGTCCATTGGGCCTTTGGGCAAAGCAATCCCTCCTAAGCCTCTTGCTCCAAAGGGCCCCATTATCAAGGATGCTCAGTGTAACCCTGTGGATGGATCAGTTCGTTCTGAGATCATCGCTAGGATGCTACCCCCATTGAGCTCGTATTCTGGCTTCTATGACCATCGACATGAGAAATATGAACGAGGGGCTGAGATCCGCAAGTTTGCCAAGGCCCTGGCTAAGGCAAACAAGTCAGGCGATAATAAAACGGTACCTGTTGCTGCTCCTGTAGTGATTGAGCTCCCTGGCACTCCTTCGACCTACAAAATCAAGAAAGAACTTGGTGCTGGAGCATTCGCACCTGTTTACCTTGTTGAGAAATCGGCTCCAGAAGCTGATGAGAACGATGAGAACGCAATACCTACCATGGGCAAGGGCGCTTTCGCCGTTAGCCATCGCAGTGACATCAAGGCTTTAAAAATGGAGAACCCACCTACACCATGGGAGTTCCATATGATGCGTCTGGCTCACACTCGCCTGGGCCCTCAGCATCGTGCTTCTGCCTCCCTGTCTTACGCGCATGAGATGCACCTCTTCCAAGATGAAGCGTTTCTTTTCTTGCCTTACCATCCCCATGGCACCCTTTTAGATGTCGTCAACTTCTTCCGAGCTGAACCTTCTGCCGTCATGGATGAGCAGCTGGCAATGTTTTTTACTATCGAGCTTCTGCGAACCGTTGAGGCTCTTCACTCCAAGAGTATTCTGCACGGAGATCTCAAAGCCGACAATTGCCTGCTACGTTTGGACGCACTGTCTGATGACGAGTTCCTGACAGCTCAGTGGAAGGCTGATGGGAGTGGTGGGTGGTCGTCGCGTGGAGTTGTGCTTATTGATTTTGGTCGCGGTATTGACATGCGCGCCTTTGTCCCCGAAGTTGAGTTCATTGCCGACTGGAAAACCAGCGCTCAAGACTGCGCTGAGATGCGAGAGGGCCGCCCATGGACGTGGCAGATTGACTACCACGGCCTCGCTGGCACAATCCACACGCTCCTCTTTGGCAAGTACATCGAGACTGTACGGTGTGACCAAGGTGGACTCGGCAAGTCTGGTCGACGTTACAAGATCCGTGAGAGCCTCAAGCGATACTGGCAGACTGAACTCTGGTCTGACTGTTTCGAGCTTCTACTAAACCCCGGGGCTGCTGCAGCCGCTGGGGGCGAGGATGGTGGCAAGATGCCTGTGCTTAAGTCGATGAGGAATGTCAGGGAGAGGATGGAAACTTGGTTGGGGGCCAACTGTGAGAGAGGTGTTGGACTAAAGAGTGTCATGACCAGGCTTGAAGCTACCTTTGGCAAGAATCGCAAGTAGAAGTGACCAGTGGTTGGTGTTGTCATTCTTCGGGGCCTGGCGTTGGATATCGGTAGAGGGGGCGTTGGTTGACAGAGTATTTTCTGCATGTGTTGGTCCTTGCTCTTTGCAAGATAAATGGTTGTGAGCAGTTATACCCCTTTAGAGAGTATTATAGATCTAGATAAGCCTGGCGATAGAAATACCGATCGGTTTATGTCTGCGTTCATGAGAAGTTGCTTGTCATTCGTCACTTTATGAATCTTGTCGTATGCAGTGAGTGACCGCTATAGCTAACTTGACCAGGAAACCTAAGCATGCCAAGCATGCTTCAGGCCAGATAACGGCGATAACCACCATAGCCCTGTGAAGTATAAAAGAGACGACTGTATGATATTACATTGCACCTAACTGTCCGCTCCAAATCCTTTCAATCAGCCGCAACTCGCTACACACTACAGTAACCAATTGAAGACATCTACTCGCTCTCGTCATCAGAATCATCCTTCTTCTTCCGTTTCCCTGCCTTCCTGGTCCCCTTCTTGGCATCCTTGGCCATTTTACGATCAACCTGATCCTGTATCTTGTTCCTTTCTGACTCTCCCTGGGCCTGCAACTCTATTTCAAGGTCCTTGAACTCCTCAGTCTCCGCATCCATGCCCACAAGGCGCTCCAAGAGCTTGATCTCGTTAGCCCAGACCTTCTTGTCCTCGACAGATTTGCCGTCAGCACCCAGCCGATCAATGGGCGTCTCGAGTACCATAGGCATACCCGCGAAAGGGGCATGGTTCATGATGCAGTGAAAGGCGCGGAGGCCGAGAAAGCCCGTTCCGATGTTGGCGTGGAGATCTCTATTGGAATTGAAGGGAGCTTTGCTGTCGTTCACTAAAAAAAATGTCAGCTGCCGCAGAAAGGAAAGATATAGATCGAATACTTGCAGTGGAAGGCCTTGAGATATCTGTGACCGACAATGTCGTTGAAAGAGTTAACAGTCTTACTGAATGCCTCTGGCGTTCTTAGGTCATATCCAGCTGCAAAGGCATGGCAGGTGTCAATGCAAACACCAACTCTAGATTTATCCTCAACCAGGGCAATGATGTCCCTCAAATCCTCCCAGGTTGATCCAATGACATTTCCACTGCCTGCCATGTTTTCCAGGACAGTAATCACCGTCTTGGTAGCCCTGTGCGACTTGTTAAGCTGCGCGGCAATACGTGCAATGGCTGCTGGCCGAGCATCTCCGCCGGTCGATCCAGGATGAAAGTTGTACAGGCGAATCCCCAGCTGCTCGCAACGTTCTAGGTCATCCAGAAAGGACTTATATGCTTGGTCCGCCTTCTCCTCATCAGCCTGCGCTAGATTGACGAGATATGAGCCGTGGGGAAGGGCATGTTCGCCTGCGCTATAACTGTGTTCTTTGCACATTGAGATGAATTGATTCTTGGCCTCATGGTCAAGAGGCGGGTTCGTCCATTTTCTTTGTGATTTGAGGAAAAGTGCAAAAGCGTTTGCGCCGATGTGGACAGCGTTTGTGACGGAATTCTGTACTCCTAGAGGGAAACGTTTAGCCTAGATACAACCAAGGAAACAAAGTATAAGGCTAACCTCCTGCGGCACTGACGTGAGCGCCAATGTTCATGGTAGGTTGAAGTGATGATACGTCCGTTCTATCTGCCAGGGGTTTCGCATCTTCGTCCTTTGCCTTTGTTTTGCGCTTCTTGGTCGTCTTTGCCGCTGGAGCTGGGGAGGCTATCTCAGGTTCGGGCGAGGCTTTCCGCTTCGTTACTGTCTTTACAGATGCAGCCTTTGCAGTTGCTATCTTTGTAACTGCACCCTTAGTTTTCTGAATGACCTTAGTCGCAGCCGCTACAGCCTTAGTCACCTGGGGCATCTCGTGGTCGTCAGGGTCCTCGTTGTAGCTAACTGCCTGCTTTTTGCGCTGAGATGTACGAGCCATCGCCGATGAAATTGAATCCCAAACAGAAGAGGCGGCTTATCAATTGCGCCGGAAAGGTTTTGGGAGTCTTGATAGGTACTAGGCAGCTAGTTTGGTGGATGAATTAGAGTGAATGTCAATTGTTAGGAGCTACACTATATGACGCGATCCACGCGCTCGGTCCTTCACTTCCATGCGCGCAGTCACGTGCCTGTGTAATAGTGTCAATCGAATAGAATCTCGCGTGGAAAGAAACAATATACGCGGTACATGCATGCAATCAGTGAATGGGAGGTAGTTTGCTGCATACGATAGAAGCTTCGAAATTAAGACCAGTATATATATACATATATGCGGACCACCCTTGACACAATCAAAATACGAAATCCCACGCCATTCTGCCTGTCTGTATCTTGAGAACAGCTACGATAGTTGACAATCTAGCAACCAATATATAAGCATCCCAAGCATTCTGCGGCAAATAAGAGAAATCTAGGCGAAGATTTCCAACTCGGCCTTGCGATCGGCAGCAAACTGATCCTTGTATGCATCCCACAGCTTCTCAATTTCCTGAACATAACGTTCATGCAGCTCATCAATGTCCTGTTGGCCTGGTTGAGGTCCATGAGCCTTGTCAACCCGGATCGGCCGTCCGATAACAATATTAACGGGTCGACGATAAGGCATGAGACCAACATCATAGTTCAGCACACCACGGCCGTGGAGAGCTGGCACGGTAAACTTGAAAACCTTGAGAAAGATCATCTGGATTCGGTGTACAAGGGGGTGTGTCTTAGGGCTCAGCTGGTCATAGAGATCGTTCTCTCCGAATCCAATAACAGGAACTAGATCGGCTCCGGTACGAAGTGCCATCTTGACAAACCCTTTTCGGCTCTTGAGGATCAACCGAAGGCTTCCTGGTTGGGCCTCGAGCGATTCGCGGGCACCGCCAACAACAATAGTAACAGCGCGGCCTCGACCATCATTGCTAGGACCGCCCTTTGAGAGAAGATTCCATATCGATTCCTTAGAGACTGACTGGAGTCCATGAAGCATGATGTAATCGCGGTAGAAGGGGAGGCGGAAGTTGGAGTCGAGGGTGAGGAGGGTGTTGGTGATTCCCGGGAACAGTTCGCGAAACCCGAGAGCATTGGTGCCAAAGGCGGCGAAGGCTCCATGGGAAATGATGCCATGTGGATGGTACCCGAGGATGTATTTCCTATCGGTCGGTAGTTCGTGCGTCTTGTGCAGCTTCATGGGGAAGTACCCAGTGAAGAGCTTCCAGAGCTTGAGGCTTCGTACCCATTCTGAGCGATACGTCAGGTTGCCGTTGGTTCCTGCAGTTGAAAGAGCAAGATGGATCAGATAAATTATAATGATAGGCCAAGCGAGCGGATTGGCGCAGATTAACCAAAAGGCTGACACAAATGTGGCAATAGACATGCAATGAAACAAGACTGCTGCAGTCTGTAGCCGTCGCCTCATGGGCACCCGCAATGGCGCGAAACGAATGCCTCCCGCGCGCCAGCTCCCCGTCTTGATACTTTTAGGATGAGCGGTAATGGGGAGCTCGGGATAGGACCATTGATCATGTCTGCTGGTGTTGTCCACGTCTCTGTCAGCGACAACATCCGCGTAGTTCTTTTCACCGTTGTTTGGATCTTCTGCTTTGCCGCGTCTCTCGTCCGCTTCAGCTACTGCTGCTGCATAGCTCTTTCCAGTACCGTTTCGAGTCCCACTCGGGGCTCCTCCATTCAGCTTGCCATCAGGCGCACCGTCTGTAGAAAGCATCAAATCGTCAAAGTCGGCGTTGCTGGTAGAAATGCTCGACTCGAAATCACGATCAGGCAGCTGTGGGTGCTCCGAATCTCTCTGCCAACAGTGATTAATACAGTTTCTTTGATGGTTTGAAGCCGGAGGGCTTAATACATACAGCTTCCACAGTGTCTCCATTCTGCAACTGGGACGGCTCGGCCGGATGCTCATTTTCCGGATTAGGAATTGTTGTCACTTTCTCAATTGTATTAGAAGGATGGGCCTCTTTGAAGTATGTTAGTAAGTCTCTGGGGAAATCGTACTCAATGTATCAGCAATCAAACTATCACGTCACCGTATGCTTGCTTCACAACGCAAAGAAGTATGAAGGGCCCAAAGCAGGCACAAATCAACGGCACATGAATGAATGGGCTTACCGTTGATGAGGGGAACATCACTGTCAACCACAGTGTTCGACATGATACACGGCGCTGCTCAAATGTTGCTGCTTCGTGACAAGGCAGGATCCTTGAGCAGAGAGATATCCGGGGGGTCTTGGGGATGTCGGGAATTGCACGAGAAACTGCTGATCACAAGCACAGTCACATCAGAAACTGATGTAAGAAGAAGGGTATATATTTGCAATGCCGCGAGAGAGAAAGAGAATGGAAATTTTCAATCGGCGACTATGACACAGGCATTAACCGCCATGATATCGCCTTACGGAGAGGGTGGAACCTGAACCGCTTTCGTGTTTGTGTTATGCAAAAAGCTAAGTGCCAGTGATGACGTCGCACCAACCATAGGTCATGTCTGACACGTGAAATCAGAAGCTTCGATCTTGATCTGGCCAGGGGGGGCGAAGTTTGTTCATGTCTCCACTTGCCGCTCCTTCAGGTTTACACAAGTTTAGTAGACAGTCCCTACCCGTACGAAGGTAACTCAATGCGAGATTTGATAGATGAGTTGAGCCTTGCTTTTAGATTATAAGTACCGAGCGCTTTGTGAGCATCGACGTAAATTATCAATGGCTTTAATTCATATGTCTATCCGTACATGTGTACAGTGGGTCGGCAAAAGTCCCGACACATAGCCAAAATTAGCCTTATTTTATAATTATATATATAAATATATAACTTTATTATACTAAGGCTATAATATATTTTATTATAATCTTAAATAGCTATATTATCTTAAAATATTTAAGTTTTTTTTTTATATATTTTTTAAGTATTTTAAAAATTAAAATTAAAATTTAAAAAAACTTTTAAAAAAGGTTATTATTATAATCCCTTATTAACTATTTAAAATAAAGTTTTTTATTATTTATAAGTTTTTTTTATAAAACTTAAGCTATTAAATAGTATTATTAAATCATAATTTAAGATTTAATATTTTTATTTAGTATTTTAATTTTAATTTATAAATATAAAAAAAGCTTAAAATTTAAGATTTTAAGGAAATTATAGCTTTTTTTTACTTTTATAAACTTAATTATAAAATTAAATAAAATATTTAATAAAATACTTTAAGCTTTATGATATTTTTAAGCTTTTAAATAATATAATTATTAGTTTTTAAGTATTATAATTAATCTATTAATCTAATTAATAAGGTTTAAAAAGATAGTATTATTTTAAAAACTTAATATAAATTTAAAACTTATTAATAATATAAGTATATTTATTATATATAAATTCTAATATTATTATATTATAATTTAACTATTTAAATATTAGTTATATTATTTTTTTATTTTTTTATCTATTTTATATAGCTTATTATATAATAAATAAAATCAAGGAGCCTTTTTAGCTATGTGTCGGGACTTTTGCCGACCCACTGTAGTAAATATCCGCCGTCAACTGTGCTGTGTCTCAGAGTCCCCAATTAATTATTCCCCAGTCAGCGCCCTGCTACCCGGCAGGAACCATCAAATTCCACGAGCCTCGGCTAGCCACAGATAACAAGATGCACATCCTCAACATACAGCAGACGATGACAGAACTTAATCACTTGCCATGTTCACTCTAGTAAGAGCTTATGGCCCTCGACGAGCTAGACTCTCTATATACAAAGCTTCCACTCTGCATAATACAACTCTTTCACACCTGTACTAGCACATAGATCTCTGCTGCCACGAGGCACAGTATCTGGACAAAACAACAATATATGTTACATGAAATAACGACGGGATAATCATGACTAGACCGTGCCCCGTTCTTTTGGCGTGGAGGTCCCTACCTTCCACAGAAACAGAAAAGGAAAAACAAAAAAAGCATGCCCCAATGTCCCATAAACGCCTCCCTGAGCACCATGCCAAATACTTCTCAAGGTTAAAAAAACGAAGGTCGTCTCTGTGTGCTTTGGTATATAGTAACGCAGTACGGAAGCACTCATGAATGAGTGTAATGCAGGCTGTGTTATACTTTGGCGACGGCCGCCGCGGCGGCATCGCGTGTTTCCATCTGTTGTTTCAAGTCTGCAACGACATGGTCCAAAGTCGAAACCTTATCTGTAAGCGCCTTGACTTTCTCCTCTAGCGCCTGAACATACGCCCACACACTCGGATCACTCTGAGCAAACATGTTTCCGCTGTCGTTGATAGACTGCGCGCCACTGCCGCTCCGGGTGTGAGAGAAGCCGGTTGACCCAGGCGCCGCGAACTCAGGATGCGACAAACCGGGAAGCTTGGGTCGGGGCTGCGAGTTATGCGGTGACTGTATATCCGATGCTCGACGTCCAAACTGCGCCTGCTGCAGCTGCTGGGTCAAACTAGGAGAGCGCTGGCGCGCCAAATTATTGGAGTCATGTCCTTGCACCCCAGGGCTCAAGGGTTTTGGAGACTCTGTAATGCCAGTCTGGGAATACATGTTCGCATTGGCGGCCGCAACGGATGCGATTCCCGCGGTAGAATTGTGCCCTGCAATGTTGTTGGCGACAGACTGAGAAGGGTTGGAATTTGCCTGATTTTGGTTGACATTGGGGGGATAAAGTCCCCCAGTCCCAGGTCGAGCACCAGGTGGTGGATATGTCCGAGCATGGGTGTTGTAGCCATCAACTTGTGCTCCTGCAACATGCTGGGCGGTGATGCTTGGTAAACTTTGACGTCTCAATTCATCTTCCTCAGCGTTATCGTACGTAAGTCCAGACATGGCCGATTCATCAGCTTCGCCAAGACTGGTCTCAATATCGTTGTCATCAACGAAACTACCCATGCTGGATCGCCGCCCAGCACAGCCACCAGCGCCCTTAGAGTGACGAGCGAGCGCATCGCCGCGAGCGAATTTTCGGTCACACTTGGGGCAAACGTGGGGCTTCTCACCAGTGTGCAGTTTACCGTGACGCTTGAGGTCGTGCAGGCGACGGAAACGCATCTGGCATTCCGTGCAAACGTAAGGTTTCTCTTGGCTATGCGTCAGCAAATGGCTCTTGAGGTTGTGGTGGCGTGTGAATTCAGTATTGCAGTAAGGACATTTGTGCTTCTTTGACCCAGATGATGTAGGAGATGTCTGGCCTGGGGTAGGCATCGGAAAGCTCATGCCTCGAGTTGGGGTTTCTGTCAGGTTGCCCGTAGCCTGAAGAGAACCAGGGTAAGATAGGGATCCAGGCTGATGTCTCTCTTCCTGCCCGACTACTTGCTGTAACGACTGGTGATGCTGCTGTTGATCAACTTTGGGTGCGTCCACTTCCATTGGAGTCGGGCTTTCGGTAACAGGGACCCCAACAAGGCTGTTGGTGCTCTGTGGACTTGGTGCGCCATGCTCTTCAACCTGACTTGTCGCGGTTTGCGCCAGCGACACGGGGTTTGTAGGCTTTGGAGATGGGTCCATGGTAGCTGTTGGTGCTAGCTGAGGCGCGTCAGCAGGGCGGCTCATAGCCTGAACCGCTCCAGACATGAGGGAAGTTAGAACTCGGTGGCTAGGATTGTCGCTCGTGGGTGCTGGGGCTCGTGTCCCGTCGTCGTGATCGTCAACTTCGCGTCGCCGGCGCTCGTCTTCGAGGGCAGCTGCCGCGGTCAAAGGCGTCGGAGAAATACTCGACGCGAGTGCCAAACGGGCAGACTTGGCCGGTGATCCAAGTCCCAGGAGTCCCTGCGACTGCGCGACGAGAGAGCGCGGCGATGAAGGTGACGTTGAACGAGGCCGTTTGAGCAATCTGATAGCAGCGTCGTCTGAAGGGATGATAGCAGGAGGGGTCGCCTCTGCGCGCGTTGCGGGCGGGGGGTCAATCGCGGTAAAGGCGGAAGCGTCCGATGCCATAGAGGCAGATGGAAAGCAGAGAATTGGAATAATCAAATGCAAATCTGATCCAGCATGCGATCAATTTCGAGGTTTCGATGTCGCAACAGCCTTGGGCCAAAGGCACATATCGGGGCGAGATGGATTAATGTGTGGCTGGAGACGTGGCGAGAGCTGATATTTTCCCCCGGGTCAGGGCAGAGAGGCGAGTGAAGAAAGAAGCAAGCACTGGGTGGGCGGGTTTACGCTGTGGGCAGTGGGTGGCTTAGGCGAGGAATGCAACAAACAGAATTGAGGCTCGAGAACCGGCAATACAGTAGTGTGAAGAAAGGACGATTTAAGGTAAGTATTCTGGGGAAATGACAACGAGCCAATGTATCCGTGAGAATGGTTGACAGTTAATGACGATGTAGCACTGAAGGAGAGTTGTGCAAGGAGACGTAGAGAAAGAAAGTGAACAAGGCGGCCGATGAGAGAGATGCGAGGCGAAGACGGGCGATGAGCGATAGTGAGGGCCTCTGAAAGTGGGCAAGTGGGTAAGAACCTTTCCTGATTGGATCACAAAGCATGGCCAGTTGAATAAGTGGGGTATGGAAGAGGGAAAGAGTGTGTGGGCGTGTGTCAGTGGATTGATTGTTGACAGCTGCCGGGCTGGTTCCTCCCAAAAAGGCCTGTCCTGTCTCTCAGGTGGGATCGTGCCAGAAACCTGGTAGGTACCTTGGGTTCAATGTACCCTGTCACCTTCCTTACCTCAAATTATCTCGTCACGAATGTTTTCTTTATTGTTTTGGGAAAGCACTATGTGCCATGCAGCTCCGAGATAGCATTAGCCACAAGGTTTGCATTAAAACAAGCTGATGAGATACCTGAAACACAATTATTTCACGCGACGATCATTCATACCTTAGATATAAATATCGAGATATATTGGTATCGGTGTCTCGCCTACCTAGGGAAGCCAACAAAACACGCCAGCGACGCGAAAACCAGTGGAAACGTAGGGGAACGGGAAACGCGCGCCTGTTGGGGAACGCCCCGGAGCGGAAGATGACCACAGCCCAAAGTGAAAGCCCGAAGAGCGCCAAAGAGGACAGAAGTGGGCGATGCGAATACGTTTCTGGTATGAAGCGACGGGCTAGAAACGTGCTGGGGAAAGGTCTAACTGAAAGTGACTGATTTTCGTTTCAAGGTACTTTGACGTCAGGTACCGTTATTCCCTGCTGAGGAAACATCCATCATTTGGTCAGCCAGCCAAGACATTCACCACCGTCCAACTGGAGTGGATGATTTGCCTGCATCTTGCAATCGCGATCCCAATGGAGTCATCATCGACAGTGATTTACTGTTTTATTGGCAAACCGCCTCTTCGACGCTCTTCTCTCCTCTTTTGACCTTACACCCCAGCACAGCCCTTGCTTTGCGGAACTGGATGTCGAAATCTCAGCCACTGACGGGGCCGCCCGAGGCGCATATACATACCATCTTACTACAGTCAATAGCATGTGCCTGCAAGACGGAGGACAGGCGGGAAGACGCTTCCACGCTGAGCGGGAGATGATGACAGCTGCTTCTGGCGTCGTTCTTACTTTATGACATCTCGGATACTGAAGGGCCTACCTGTACTTGGGTCGAGAGTATCGGTATATCTAGTCTCAGGACGGCCCACTGATTACCTTCGGGTTCTCCAAATCGATAAGGCAAACAGGTTCCACAAGCTATCGTAATAAGCGGCATGTCACTGCTCTATCGTAGGTTGAGAGGCGGATCGAGTTGACTCGAAGGCGAGAAAAGGAACAAGGAACAAGAAACAAGAAACATGGGAAACAATGAAGACTTACTGCCGCCCACTCTGTCCGGGCTTCTTAGGGCATTCGATTATTGCAAGGAGAAACGAGACGAAGATAACTAATTCACAATGACAATCCCTTCTGGTTTGTAGTAGTCTAGTGGTTTTCGCTCCTTTTTGAGCGGACATCAAATGAACCTACATACCTGCCGTTTCAATCTATCGAAACGCCCCAGCTGAAGGCTTGTCTTCAACCTCTGTTCTGTTTCCCTGGGCCAAGGTACCCAGGTAGCATTGGTTCAGGGGACTGGGCAACGAAGCTGAACCAATCCCTGCTCAACTTAACTTCCCTCAGGTGAACCAAAATGGTGGCGGTGCGATCAAACGCCTCGTAAATGGACCTCAGATCCATGAACCATGCTCAAATACAACTATGGCACCCCTATGACGCTCGGCGTTGGTGTGTGTGTGTGGGAAAGCCTAGGAAGTCCAGAAAATCCTGCCACTCGCTGGTACATGCTAGGGGATGAAAGAAAACTTGGGACCTTGACCCTGAGTGACAAAAATACTTAGGTAGATTTGCGTAAGTTTCACATACTTTAAGCTGAGTTTATTTTGACACCCTATACTGAGGTCTGGTGTTTTCTTGTCACCGAGGAACATGCTAGACATGATTCTATAGTGGTGTGGCTGATCCTAGCAATGCTAACATCCAGCCTTCTACTCCGCCACGCCTGTCGTCACTGAATTCTTTTCCTGTGTTGCCGCGAGACTTCCAAAGATCGTTGGAGAAATTGATAGGATACTCAGAATCAGAACCTGGAAGACTTATTAAGGATTTGGCCAATTTACGGTATCCGGCTCGGTATCTTCTCACAATATAGCACAATACACGCCACTCTTGTACGGGTCAAACTTGTCAGCAAACGCCCTGCAATTAGACATTTTACTTGTATAGCGAACATATCATGATGCTTGTAAATTATGCCCATCGCAATGACAGCCTCCTTAGGTGGTTAGTAGCTTGCCTAACTTATATCAGATCACATTTTCAAATTAATATCAAGCATCAATCAAGTCAGTGGTGAAGTCTCATGCGGTTTAGCAATATGTTAACGTGGCTCGCAGGCTCGGGAGGCTGGAGAGTATGCGCTGATCTCACGAGTATTCCCTAATTCTCGAGTCTCTAGCGGCTTGATTCACCGTCAACGTCACAGTGGTCACATTAAACCGCCCACTTGCTGTTGTGGCTGTGAGACAATCAGGTTCGCTTCACCGGAAACAACTGAGCTTGTTCAGCGCGTGCAAGGCTATTCTCTGTTCAGTGATTTTCGATTTGTTGCTGAACCAATATTGAGTGATATTCATGATTTCATCTTATTTGAGGGCGTTTACCTCCGTAGGTGCTAGATAAAAGAGCAAATAAATAGTCCCGCCACCTTTCACGTTCGTTATTCAGCTTTCCTATGGATGCAGTCCCGCACTTTGGCCTTGGTACACACAGATTTATCATACCGGCGCAAACTGATGTCTTAATTCCATCTGGGCCTCGGTGACTTTCCTGAACCCTTCGACACACTTCCATGTCAAGAGGTTTCCCCAAAAAGTGCCTTGTTAAACCCGGTGTAAACGCCTCAGCCCCGTTGATATTGGTGAGAATCCTATGCAATTGAACTGATTGGACACCGCCTCCTCCTTTCAGCTGGTAAGTGGTCGGACAACAAGCCTGTAATGTACGTTCTGCTGGTGTAATTACTGCAGGCGTCCCGTCTGAAAGCTGCGTGTGGTCTTTGCTACTTCGACAATAAGGTGACGGTGTGACTTACGGGTGTTATTTCTGGTTACCCTATTCGGTCCCGTTTCGTACAAGTCTTGGTGTTTGTGTATGGCCGCCTCGTCCCATATCCAGCGTGCGTGAACAGGAGCTTTCAAATGAGGTTTCCCCAGCTGTGTACGGAGTCATGCCTTCCCTGGTTCAAGGGCTACTACTTGATATGGACTAATAACTGCTACTTGTCTGCGATCTCTACATGTCCAGTTGCACAGAGCCCAAGGCGTGCCTGGCATGCTTGTTACTATAATCCATGCTCTCCATGAATGGGCCCTACAGGCTTCATCAATCCTGCAGGAGTGCAGGGCAGTCAGATGTGATATGCTTGAAATGTGGTTTAGTCGTGATGCAAGTCAGGCCGCGAGACTTCATTCCACCCAACACGAATCTGAGTCATTGCGTGCCATGGCCACGATGAACAAATAGTATCAATGTACATTCCATATATATTCCTTTTGTCGAAGGGGCGTCCTGTCACGAGTTCCAGGTTTCTATTGTCATGTTCATTCATTCGACCGTTGTCCTAGGCTCCTAGCTGTTGCAAGTTGTCTCGGGTGAGGTTTTTTATCCTTCATATGACAAGCACCATTGAGTACCTTGAAACCTAGATAGCAACCGCATTCTTATACTGACTCGTGGTTTTATTGGATGTCTGACTGAGATATTGTGATGTTACTTGGCTCATGTGATTCAACGGTTGTGTCCTGTCTCTTGATGCTGGTGATGTTGCAAGATTTGCCGACACACAGTTTGCATTTTGGTAGTTTTGAATTTTCCAAGACACATCTAAACGGAGACGTAGATGGAGTAGGTATAAGACTGCTATAGATGCAGGACTGCGGAAATTCAATAGGAGTTAGATAAGTTAGATGACCAGTGTCCACTTCATACGATAATGGACAAGTTTAGGGTAGGCGGTGCCGAATCAGAAACAAAAGTGAAAAAAAGATGTCAAATATCCAAGGCAGTATATAGTACTACGTGACCGACAATCAATGGTGTCGTTACAGATGACTGAATAACTCTCTGCTTCAAACTTCAGACCTGTTCCCAAGTCTCTAGCCTATACCTGAGCTACGTGTAACCATTGTATTCCAGGTCTTTGTAGTGCCTTGCCCTGGCAATCATGGACTGCACTTCGCACATCAACACATAGTAACTAGTCTCAAGTTAACTGAGACCACTTACCACAGTGGAATGCAGCTCGACGTCATATGAACCGTGTCATGTAACCGGGACCAAATCAAAAGAAGAGCCACAAGTTTACCAAGCGAACGTGTGACGAATGCCATTAGGAAACGCGAAAGTCTCAGCTCCGCTATGATACCAGTGCAACC
This sequence comes from Fusarium verticillioides 7600, assembly GCF_000149555.1. Lineage (NCBI taxonomy): Eukaryota > Fungi > Ascomycota > Sordariomycetes > Hypocreales > Nectriaceae > Fusarium > Fusarium verticillioides. The sequence continues at coordinate 1,683,312 of NC_031675.1, read as the reverse complement.
ATGAGAGCGGACATACTGCCCTACAGATCACAACATATATCAACTTCATAAAAGATCGTTCGTATTCGATATGTGCTACTTTGGTTGAAGGGTCTGTACTACAGACAGAGATCAACAAGGCACAACTTCATGGTCACTAGCCAAAAAGCGAGACGAAAATAGATATGTCAGTGAGTAGGTAGGAAGGACACAGAAGACTCGTCAGTGAGAGGAGCCATGATATATGGACAATGTCAACGTTGTGAAACATATCCGAGGGAAGTGACAGTCTGTGCCAAGGCCGTACATATAATCCGCCAAAGTAGCTCCTATTAGTTGGGGTGGTTATCCAAGAGCAGCGTTTCGGACGCCGAGAGAAGAACTCCTGAAGACTGTAACAATAAGCAATAAAGACAAAAGGAAAATAAAGTAGAGACATATCCACATAAGCTACTGTAAGTGTAGGGGCTATTTGATGAATACATTATGATACATTCTATGAGGGCCTGAAGTTTCCTTGCTCTCTGAGGCCTGGGTCGTAGACCTGAAGAAGGTATAGAGTTACTTGTGTAAGGGGAAAAAACAAGGCTTTTGAAAGAGGGACATAACCCTCAAGCTTGTGCTAGCAGGCAACGTACTTAGTTGGCTTATGTATTCTTGAACATTTGGATACCGGATCAAATGTTACTGACCCAGAGGGACGCGAGCATGCCTGCATGCTTATCTACACAGACACATCCAGCCACTGTAACAAGACGAAACGATGTGGCGGCGGTCAGCGAGTTCACAATATCTTTGGGAGAGGACGAAATTAGGTGCTGACGTGTGCCGCCGAACGGATAATATCCGCCGATGAAAGACCCGAAGGCCAATGCAAGGGGAAGCAGACAAAAAGTGGAGAGAAAAGAAAAGGAGAACGCTACGGAGTAGTCTAAGCTTCAAACAAGCTGGTTGCGTTGCAAACTAGAAAAGCAGAGAGACAAGAATGCCAAGGCTTGGGCTGGCTTGTCCAAAAGGGGGCCTCACCGTTTTAGAAACACCAGGAAGACAAAGAAGAAGAAGAAGAAGAAGAAGAAGAAGTGATTTCGCAGTCAGACTCATCAAAGTGGGGGCCCGCTGTAAGTCTGGCCGCGATCCGCCCTGAGAAGCGTCAGACGGTCAGGAGAGACAGCGATGACTCGAGCAAGGAAGCAAGATTAAGTATTTGCCGAGGGGGTTGTCGATTGGACGCCATCAACTGCTATTTTCGCATACAGCCAGAATTCGCTTGGCGAATACCAGGATGAGGAATTACTGAGGCAGGCAGGGAATTAACAAGACGCGGCAATGCCGATCTAATTATGACGCTTGTTGGTGGACCAAAGCCAGACAAGATGCATTCAGTCATGAACCGAGCATCACGACATTGGATGTTTTTGAAGGAGCTTGGTTGATATGCCAGTGATAGCTTTGGACCTCATTAAACCAGCAACCAACCAGATGGATGTATCGGTGTCGAGCAATATTGGTATTAGAGGCTGGCAAAGTGAGATCTTACTAACCAGAGATCCATGGTTGTTGCTGGCGGCTATCGATTGAGATGGCAGGTTATCCGTAAAACTGGTCTTCGTGATTGGCTTTACTGCCAGGCCTCATTGTGAAACGGCTAACGGTCACCCCAAAGAGAGTTTTGAAGGGTCTCTCCAATCTAGAGCCTGAGAGTACCTAACAGATTTAAGAAGTAGTGCCAGGTACCCGAAAGGGGAATGCAGCTGAGGCTTTAGGCTAGCACATGCACTGTTGTACAGCAATTGCGGAACAGAGCTCCACAGAGACCCATGTCTAGTAGGTAAAGCACTTATGTACCTACCTTGGGTAAGGTATTTGCGAAAAATGGTCTGACTAGGTAGTTAAGTTGTGTCGTAAGGTAAGGTAGGCTGATGAAAAACCCAGTCAATTCGCTTCGTATGCTTTGGATCTCCACAGAACTATCCAAAGGATCCAGAGGTTAGATCTGACCTGACTTGAATGTATCGAACTCGTGGATGAAGACTTAGTTATAGACAACCAAAGCCAAGGCCTAACCTAAGCTAAATAGTTGCTCATCCGTAGATCCAGTGTGATCAGACGGCGGAAATGGGTCTAGCTTGTGCTGGGTTCAGTGGTACGTAGGCGCGCTATTGTACGAAGTACCGTATAGCGGCCCTCTACTCTGTATCTACCAAATAGGTCCGTTGCTGTGGGAGTAGCGGTATGATTCCCCTGTTGCCCATGTACATAGACTATGTATTGGATGTTAGCTTTGTAAGGTAGGCAGGCAGCTTACCTGTCGACCTGTGGATCCAACAACCGAGGACACGGGGATCTGTTCATCGCAATTTATGCCATGACGACGACAACAGCGGGTAGGCAAATTGCATGGGCGTAGATGACAATGCATATGTACATCCGCAGTTCTTGGAGTGGTACGTAAGGCGCATATGTAACCAGCAACGGGCCAAGGGACCAAGAACAGAAGATTGATTCATTGATCGATTGTTGTTGACAACGTTCTCATGCCCAAGCGAACAAAGGAAAGGGGGAAATGTCGATCTTTTTTTTTATTAATATGTATGAGTGAAGTTCCGAAGTACTGGCGCAAAGACCCTATTGGCTGATACCTACATGGTACCTTGCCTATTAAGGTAACCATGTGCGCATTGATTCACTTTCGTTGTCCATTGTCAGGCGAGCTCTATTTTGGTAATGAGGACGGAAATGCGATTTGTTTTGGCAGGTGTGTGCTTTTTCCAGATGCTGCGCCTGCACTGTGCCTGGTTCCTGAGGGGCATCGTCCAACAGGAACAGGGGAGGGACATGCGATGGATGGACCAGAACAAGGGACAACTTACCTACCTTGTGCTAGCCAACTAGAGACACGGAGATGGGTCTGTGAAGGTTACCCACCATACCAAAAAAGGTGTAATTTCCCCCGTTCCTGGCGGACAACTCTTGAGCAGGATCAACAACAGTTGATGGCCGATGGCCTTTCCTGTCATGAACACGTTCAGATTACGGAGTAGTTGGTAACAGTCCTGCGTCGGTTTCTAGACGATTTCCTACCAGTACTAGCATCCCCTGGACTGTTGTTGGTCTCATTGGCGTCTTCCCCTCATGTGAATCTCCCGGCCTCCCCTGGACTTGGAGGTTGGGCGCCCCTTGAATACTTTGCTAAATAGGAACTCCCTTGGCCAAGGTAGCCCGATCAAGATATCATGACCCAGCATATGTATGTGCATTGACTCTGGACCTGATACGAGACTGATTGAGGCAGAAAGAAAGAAAAAAAATCCCGCTTCTGGTATTTTTCTCAGTATCATGTCTCACTTGATGATACGTTCTAGGGCCTGTTTGCGTCCCAGACCTCATCGTCGCCGGGTGTGCATTCATCAACGGGGCCCAGCTTTTTCGGATGCCAATCTCTTGGTGAGGTCCGCCCAATCCTGGTTTCTGAGCGGTCTTCTTCTTGGACTTAATCAACGGGCACCCCCTGCTCATGCTCCTTACCTTAGTCCGCCCCCCTTCTAGGCCTCCCCTAACTCCCCCAGTCCCTGGTCCCTCCCCGATCCTGGGCAAGACGCTGGACCTCTTTTCATTCTTATCCCCTTTCGTCTCCGTCAACCCCAGGCGCTTTGTTCCTCTTGCTTTCCTCGTGTGCTCCTTCCTTGCCAACTGAGAGTTTCATCTTTACTTACTCTCTCCCACACTCATTTATCAACTGTTTTTTGTTTTCCCCGGCTTCTTGCCTCATCACGTTCGCTTTTACAGCAGTCGCTCACTTAGTCGAGGGGATTGGACTATACTTTCAAAAACACAACATTCTTTAAAAGACAATAAAAGGTTAGTCGATGCGCAAAGAAGCGGAATAGTGGCGATTGGAGACGAGGCCGATGTGGCAGAGACGAGTTTCAAGGCATACCGATTCAAGCAGCAACAACAACCACCACCACAAACACAACGACTGTCGGCTGCAAAACTCAAAAAACTACGACGGGCAAGCCGAGGGAAATCGATGGTGGAAACGGGCAATGTGCGAAGATCGAGTCGCAAGATGAATTATGCTAGGAGGGGAAAGCAACATGAGCCAGGACAGATGAACTACCTGACGCCTCATCGACTAAAGCAACAGCAAACTGGACGATAGGACGCTTTGCGTGCCTATACATGCGCAAATGCTGATGCACCGCGCAAACTCTCATGTCTCATCGGCTCTCCTTCACGAACATACACCATGGAATCGTCTCATAGCAACAGGAAAAGGTTGAAGGCTAATCACAAGTTTGAACTAGATATATAGGTTGAACCGCTACCATGAAGAACCTCATCACTTACACCCTTGCGGCCACGCTCGCCGCCGGTGCTACCGCCCAGCATCACCAGCACCAGCACATGCACGCCCGCCGCCACGCTGGCTCCAAGGTCGAGAAGCGTGACCCTGATGTTATCACCGAGTACGTTGTCGCCGCCACCGAGACCGTCTATGAGCTCGGTGGAGAGGAGATCGACATCCAGGCCGCCAAGGCTGGTCTCGATGGCGGTAGCCTCGTCATTGTTGGCGAGTCTAACCCTACCTACGATGCACCCGCAGCTCCTGCCACCAGTGCTGCTCAGCCCGCCAAGGTTTCTCAGCCCAAGAAGGATGTGGGCGCTCAATTCTACGAGTCCAAGACTGCTGCGGCTACTATGGCTGTCTACTCGGCCCCAGCCGCCACTCAATCCAAGGCCTCCAAGCCCAAGTCAAGTGGCTCCAGCTCCAGCTACAGTGGCTCCAGCGGCGCCACCGGTGTTGACAAGAAGTTTGAGAGCGGTACCATCGACTGCAGCGAGTTCCCCTCAGCGTATGGTGCTGTTCCCCTCGACTGGCTGAAACTTGATGGCTGGTCTGGTATCCAGTACTGCCCTGACTACAGCTCCGTGTCCAAGCTGATCTATCAGATTGACACTGCTATCTCTGGCGACAGTTGCAAGCCCGGTGCTATGTGCTCCTACGCTTGCCCCGTTGGTTACCAGAAGACTCAGTGGCCCTCTGCTCAAGGTTCCGAGCGTGAATCTATTGGTGGACTCTACTGCAACAAGGACGGCAAGCTCGAACTGACACGTGATGGTTACGACACTCTTTGCGAACCTGGTGTCGGCGGTGTCACTATTCAAAATGACCTCGACGAGCAGGTTGCAACTTGCCGAACTGACTACCCCGGAACTGAGAACATGGTTATCCCTGCTGTTGCTGAGCCTGGTAGCAGCGTCGCTGTCTGTAACCCCGACCAGGACAAGTACTATGTCTGGGACAATGTAGGCACCTCAGCCCAATACTATGTCAACAAGAAGGGCTACACTGTCGAGCAGGCTTGCGTTTGGGACAGCTCCACCGGCAAGGATGCCGGCAACTGGGCACCAGTTGTTCTCGGCGTTGGCATGAAGAACGGCATGACCTTTGTCTCCATTTTCCAGAACTCGCCAACCAGCACTGCCCTCCTTGACTTCAACATTGAGATCAAGGGTGGCAACAAGAAATGCTCCTACGTCAATGGCCAGTGGAGCGAGGGAACTGGCTGCACCGTAAGTTATCATTGTCCTTGTGGCATTGGCGAAATGCTAACGTTCTTTTGTAGACTGCTGCCGCCGAGGGCCAAAAGATTACTGTCCGATACTTTTAAAAGAATGTTACTTGACTTCGTCAAGTAGGATGTGCGTTTTTTGGAACTTCTTGTCAATATTCTGGGTGACAGAGCTTGGGACCTTTCGGCCGCGGGCAACGGACGAGCGCAAGCTGTTGGACCTGAGTTGATCATATCGATGACGTGCGCGACAGCTGGCATGAGCAGGCTTCCTCCCATTTCTTGAACCGGATTGAAACTCTTGGATACGCTGGATGAGTAAGGACCTGAGAATGTTGCGACAGCCGATCTACTGGCTTGTCTTGTTCTCAGCGTCCTTTTCTAACAGTATTTGTTTTACTTTATTTTCTTATGTCAGCAAATACTCCATATATTGCATTTTGGCCTGTTTCTTACATTGGACTCCTCACGGAACGATCATGCCCTGAGCCATTGTTTGGTGACAGACGAATGCAGCCAGCGATTGTCAATTTTGCATTGGGAGGAGCCCTGGAGGTGTTTTATACCCCTAACCGAAGAGATGGCGATGGAAGAATCTTTTCGGACAGCAATGAGATCAAGTGGTCAACGTCGTTGGGTCCTGGAATAGAAATGCCCCCTCTTTGAGCTTAGCTTGTCTATGTAATGTCTGCGATTTGGATAGTGTATAGTGTCTTTTAAAGTACGATAATTGCATTCTTTGGTAGCCCCCCGCATTTCCCCCGTAAATCGTGAGGTGAGAGACTGCTCTTTCATCGACATGTTCGATGGATGAATGAATGAGTCGTCGTTGGACGGGATAGAATAGTCCCGTTCCGTGATGGTCTAAGTTAGGGAACGTCTTGTTCCCCAGACGCCACATGCGTTCGACACCTTGTTCGAACCTCTACCAACCACAATCTAGCATGTTGCCGCACTGTTGCTGCATGTGACCCTTGACCGGAACCAATACTGGTTATGGATGCGTCTACTCGTGCGTGTGCCGCTCCGTGCGTCATCTTAGATCACGGAGGCGTAGTGATAGGTACATCTTGACAGGCCTCTGATACTCAGTAGCAAGCTGTCATTTCTGGCCAACTGGTGTTGACTAGACACTTTCTGAGAATACCGTTGAGAGTACAAAACGCTGCGCGCAACAGCAAAACGACAACTGTAACGGTTGAAGCTGACATGTATGTATGAGGACGTTGGCTTGGCTGCAGCCCAGGTTTGTATCTGTTTAGTGACAAAACCAGTCATATTTTGATACTGGGCATTGATAAAGATAAAAACACAACTAAATATTACCGCTAGAGGCACATTACTGCAGGTTGCCTTCTAGTGGCGCATCAAGATCCCATACTTTCATCGTCATTGACTCCACATTAGTTGTATGTTTTACCCGGAGCCCGTTTATTTAAATACCTAGGAATCTCAGACGGCCTGCCCGTCGCAAGTGACAGCAGTCAGACTCTCCCACCTCACTCACTTCCGGTTCTTCCAAACTTCGGCACACCGAGCATGTCGCTGAACCGTGTTCAAAGCATTGAGACGTTGACCGCTCCGCCCGGTCATGGCGCTTCGATTGAAAGGAGAGGGAGTGATGCGAGTTTGCGCGTCCGACGCTTGTCTTTCAATCCTGTTCCTCAGGACTTCGAAACGGCTTCGTTAAGGCCAGATGAGCAACATGCTCAAACTGTTGGGGCATTTGAGGTTCCTCAGTGGAAGCGATTGCGTGAGTTTTCACTTATCAATGGATTGGATGTGTAGATAAGAAACCTATACTAACAAGTGAATCTAGTCCAGATTGGTGCCGCAGTTGTACACTGTCTCTTCGCTGCGGGCATAGGCAAGTCTCTTATCAAAGCCTTGCCATCCATGGTAAAGTTGCTAACACTGTTTTTTTATTAGTCTTTGGCTATGCTGCCATCAAGCCAGTCCTAAAGCTTGAAGGTGCATATTCTGATGTATGCAAGCTCAGCCACTATCAAAGCCCAGCCATTGATACAAACGCTATCTCTGATGATCCCCAGGACACATGCGTCGAAATCAGGCTCAACCTGATGTTCACAGTCGCTGCTGTTGGGACAAACGTTGCAGCCCTTCCTGTTGGCGCAATTCTCGACCATTTCGGTCCTCGTGTATGTGGCTTGCTTGGGTGTCTCTTCCTAACGATAGGCACATTACTTATGGCATATGCCGGATCCCTACCTTTCGATGGTCTTCTCCCCGGATACTTGTTCCTCGCCCTCGGTGGCCCATTCACATACATCTCGTCATTTCAGCTCTCCAATGCCTTCCCGCGACACTCAGGTCTCATTCTCGCGCTCTTAACCGGCGCTTTCGACTCTTCGAGTGCATTGTTTCTCGTTTATCGCCTGATCTACAATGCCACAGAGGGTGGCTTCACCCTTCGCAAGTTCTTCCTCGTCTACTTGATTGTCCCTGCTGTGATATTCGTCAGTCAAATTGTTGTCATGCCTGGACAGTCTTACAAGACCGTCGGCGAGCTTGTCGACCAGGCTGCTGAAGCGGATGAAAACATTGTTGTGCACTCCACATCGAGCACGCAGCAGGAGATTGACGAGCATACAGCTCTGCTCCGCGATGAGCGTCGCGAAGAGAGGGAAAGGCGCGAAGCTGTGGTACATGATATCGAGAACCTCCTAGGTTCGTCCAAGGGTGATGATCAAGTTGAGGCCAAGGAGAGACAGCATATCGCCTCAGGTGTCTGGGGAGTCCTCCACGACCGCACTGTGGTAGATCAAATCCGATCTCCTTGGTTCATCCTCGTCTGCCTTTTCACTGTCGTTCAAATGACACGCATCAACTTCTTCGTCGCGACCATACGACCGCAGTACGAAGCCATCTTCGGAGACCACGATCGTGCTGTAAGGATCAATACCTTCTTCGATGTAGCCTTGCCAGCAGGTGGAATATTTGCGATTCCTTTCATCGGAACAGCGCTTGACCATGTCAGCACTGTTCTTGTGCTATCGACACTCGTTGCATGTGGCACGCTCATTGGTATCTTGGGTGTCCTACCCTTTGAGTGGGCAGCATACGCTGGTATTGTCCTCTTTGTCTTGTACCGCCCATTTTATTACACTGCTGTGTCAGACTACAGTGCAAAGGTGTTTGGGTTCCGAACCTTTGGAACTGTGTATGGTCTCATTATCTGCCTCTCGGGCTTGTTCAACTTCTCACAATCTGGCCTGGATGTTTTGTTCCACGAGACCTTCGACGGTAACCCAGTGCCCGTTGATATTATGCTTCTTTTAATAGGTCTTGTCATTGGTGTTGCACTTGTGGTGTTTGTGGCAGCTCAACTTCGAAAGACGCACCAGAAAGCCAGAGCTGGCACTGCCCAGTGATGTGCCGACAATTTCTCGACTACATACACTCACCTTTACTTTCACTATGCTGAGTATTGGTTAACCATTAACTACTGTTGCACATTCCTGCCTCAGAAAAGCGTTCCCAAGGATAGTGCGAAAAAGGGGGCCTGTAAGTTCAAATATTGTGTTTGAAGATCGCCATCTTCCAAAAGTGTACCTAGAACTACAGATCATAATCACCGTGCTTGGACGCAACTATCAATAAAGGGCCGCAAAGAAGTAGTTGGCAGCGACATTTCCAGTAAGAATTATATGTATAGCCCTGATGTGGGAAGAAATACACCAAAGAAGCGTGATGCTTGTTTACCTAAGCATAGAACAACTTCCGCCACTGATATAACGCTCTTCATTCTGGTGTTTTCTGTTGCGTGCGAGTCACTGGCCAGAAATCCGAGGATGGTGAGTAACAAAAGGGATTCTCTGGTCTTTACTTTCCACGATATACTGGCAATAGAACATGAGTGGGTGGGAGGCTGCCAGATCGAGATCCACTGTCTGGGATGCTTTTGCAAAAGCTGATGGAAGAATGTATTATTCTCAAGCGTTGACTTGTGACACAGGTATACGGCTACTGCTGATTCGTCAGGTTGCACAACTTCTCTTCCTTGGCACACAGAATAGCCAGTATTACTTTGTATGTTAGACGAAAATTCATCATGAGGAAGTCCCCATGCTCATAGCTGGCTTTTCAGAGAAAGAAATACGTGAAAATACGGGAACGCTGGTGGGCGGAGGTTGACGCCCCAAGACTACAAGCACCCAAATAATATCGGATGACTCAGAATCGGCTGCTTGAACATGTAAAGAAAATCACCAGAATGGTACAAAAGATGATTAAATAAGCCAATACGGTATATAAAGATAGAAGTCTAGAGCCCGACGTCCATGAGAGTCAGCTTGAAAGTGGCGGTGGGCTTCGTGGAGCAGTATTGCACCACTCCAAGTATACAGAGAACAATAGTCTGATGTGTATGAATGCGAAACCCTTCTTGTTCACAAATAGCCCTACTCCTTGATGACAGGAGTGCGGAAAGGATCATCGCCACAGAACTGACTCCAGCCGTCAAGTTGAGCAGAAGCCCACTTCAAGATTTTGCTGAACCCCTTATCCTCGTCCTTGGGGGTGCAGTAGTAGGTATTGTCGGACGAACTGAGCTTACCGGTTTTCTCAACAGAGTGAGGATACTCGATCTGGAGTACAGGCTTGCCAGCGTCGATGTATGCTTGGAAGTCCTCACAGAATGGCCAGTTCTCCTCGTCAGGATCCGTAGTGCCGCGGCAAGACTCAAGAACCGCGAAGTCAAGGGTTGAGACAAGGTCCTTCGCAATTTCAGGTGCATTCTTTTGGCCCACGAGAAGACGGTTACCATCCGTGGTGTTGATCGAGTGAGCGTACTCTGCAAGATTCTTGAGGTATTTGGTGTAGTCGGATGGCTTCAGTCTGAAACCTGTAGGGTCCTCGCCATCCTGCTGCCAGGCGTCGACATTGTCAGGGTCCACTGCATCGCACCCGATCTTTGCAGCAACGTCAAGGCGTGCTTTCTGAAGCTCGAGTACAGTTAAGTCACGGATGTCGAGATACCACTCCTCACTGTCATAAGGATAGGCCAAGGAATGGCCAATAACGGCCTTGGGAAATTGTTTGATATCCTTGTTCCATGACTGAAGAGCTCCGGCGTTGAAGTAGCAGATCACAAACTTTCCAGCGCCCTGTATAAATATTTCAGTATACTGCCATGTTATTTGGACTTGGAACAACCATGCATTACCTTGAGCAGGGGAATCATCTCTGGATAATCGCGGCCAAGTCCCATGTCAATGTCCCAGACTTTGGCTGCGGACGGGATCAGATCGGCAACGGTATCGTGCTTGATAGGCTGGTGTAGGACAATTTCCCATTCTACGCCGGGTTTAAAGTCAGAGAGCTCAAACAAGGCTGAAGAAGCTGCGGCAGCAGGCTTTGCCTCTACGGCCTTGATATGGTTAGCAACCCGACATTCGTCTTTACGACGAGCGCTTACAGAACTGCCAGCAGCCAGAACAGTAAGGGCAATTCGATTGTAAGCAACCCTGGCTACCAATCTAGTATTTCAAGAAGAGAAAATAAGCGTTGAACAAAGGAAGATATTGCTGAAAAAGTCCTGGGGAGGTATTGGAATGACCAGTTGGAGACGAATTCTTGAATTAGGAAATGTATGTGGGCTTTGATGAGTTGAAGAAGTCCCGGCGTGACATACACCTCCCTCATGTAAAAATTTGCAGAATAATCAAGCTCTATATTATACCCTAACTTGACTCTACTGCTATTCCACTCGCTGTCATCAATACCATATCATACCTTGGCACCTTGCCTCGTGCTCAACGGGTGAGCCGGTGAGATGGATACGAAAGGATTCTGTGGAACACGATGCAACAAAAAGCCCAACCATCATGCCTTGACACAGCCGTCTTCTGGGCATGATTTTCTAATGGCTTATTCAATAGTCATAAATAACAAGGGGCGGAAGTTCCAAAGGTGCAGAATATGGCTAATATGGTAACGCCAGAGGTGGAATGGTGGGTCAAGAGCGAAACCCTCTGCAGCAGGAGATTAACTACATCCTTGTTTGAAATGGCCTTGTCGGTGATGATCCTTTACAGACAAGGCGTTCAGGTGATCTTTTCAGCTCAGCCTTGAGGAGCTCAAATAAGCTTACTCTGTACGGAGTACTCCGGAGTTAATATTATGTTCCGAATCTGGCTCGAGCTTTCTCGGAGAAATGAAAGTGGCCCTCGAATCACTGTGACAATACATGGCACTATTAACATTGTGACGTTAAGAAGTACTCCGTGACTCAAAGCTGCATGGCGGTCCCGATTGCAGCTTCCCGGGCTTTCCGAACCTCGTCGCGTCTCTCTTCGTTTTCCTCCTTCAGACGTTCCTCAACATCATCTCTGATGGCACCAAGATCTGGCGGTATTGTCTGGAGCTGAACGCTTGGTGCTGCTTCCACAAAACGGAGCTGTTCTGTAACATGTTGAACAATCTCCTGCAGTCGCTTCGGGGGGTTCCGATTCACTCGTGGCTCGCCCAAGATTTGTTCCAGAGTAGGGAAGAGGGTATCCTGCCGGAAGTGATCACGCCATGGGGCATGCTCTGGAAGAATGGGGTTGATCTTGTCTTGAGCATTGATAGCAATACTCGTCTCGTAAGTCCACGCCCTCGCCACGTTCCTGGGAGTGTAGCCGCCGCCTCCGAAGAGGATCATGGGGATGCCCATTTCTTTGCAGAACTTGACACAGGCACCATGGCCCTGAACTTGGAGGTTGAAGCGGCCCAGACGATCGCCGGCCAAAGAATCCGCACCACATTGCAAAGCGATTGCACCCGGTCGAAATTTCTCCACAATCTTGCCAATGACAGTGTTAAATAAATGATCATATTGCTCATCAGTGATGCCGTCGTTCAATGGTACGTTGAAAGCATGGTGAGCGCCCGGATTATGCTCGCTCTTAGGGCCGTTGTCATCGAGGGCGCCAGTCCCCGGGAAGAAGTTATTCGGGTCATATTTGTGAAAAGAGACTGTCATGACTCTGTCCGTTGAAAAGAATGCTTCTTCAACACCGTCTCCATGATGCACATCGATGTCGATGTATAATACTCGCGGGTAGTATCGAAGGAGTTCAAGAATGGCGATCACGATGTCGTTGATATAACAAAATCCAGACGCTTCAGACCTCTTGGCATGATGAAGACCGCCCCCCCAGGAAATGGCGATATCAGACTGTTTAGAGCAAATCTTCCTGGCCGCATCAAGAGATCCACCGGCTGATAACGAACAGTAGTTGAAGAGGCCATCAAAGAGGGGACAATCAGAACCACCAAGGTTGAACTTGAGGTCAACCCCTTGGTTCTCGAGATCCCGAGGTACTGGCTCAGGAAGGACAGTACCAAGGAAATCTAGATAGTCAGAAGAATGGAATTCTGCAAGTTCCTCATATGTGGCGGCTCTGGAAATGTAGTTATCCATCGCGAATGACATTCCGTAAGAGTATATGAGACTCTTGGACAGGGTTAATCGCCACGGTTTCATGGGATGAGTGACTCCAAAATGATGCTTCTCAATGTCCGGGTTGCAGTGGAAGGAAACGTTGTAACCCTTGGGTTTTGTGATGCCAGACTCTTCAGCCAGACGCTTGCACTTGTTGTAGAATTTAGCATTGTCCATCTCACTAGCCAGCCCTAGTGGTTGATTGGAGAACTCCTCAACGACCGAGTTATCACGATCCTCGTCTGCAATATGCGGAAGGTAGTTGGGTTTAGGCACCCGGTACCTATAGGAGTCTATGTCCATCGTCGGAGTACAAGAAAAGAGGTACTTTGGTTGGCACGAGTGTGCGATGTATTAACCAGGAGTCCAGACGAAGAGTGGCTTGAATAAGTCGTTGCCGCGTATCTGATGCCAAATAATGATGATAGTGTAGCTGTAAGATACCGAAAACACAACAGACAGTATGAGACGGCTGCAAAGCTCTTCAAGTGATGAGTTTTGACACAAGTTTGGGTGATTGAAATTCTGGTATGGTTAATGTAGTTGGTGAAATAGATAGCTCCAGATCTCGAGCGTCGAAAATGCACAAATGCAAGCGGTTGGCAATTGCGCGGGAGGCCCCACTGTTACCTCAGGTTTTGAATGGTCTCTTGGGGCTGGGGGAAGTATAGCCAAGTTCTTTTCAGTGCAGCTACTGAGGCTCCGTGTGAGCTTAGAGGACACAAGCGACCTAAAAAATACTTGGTATACTCCATAGTCTACCTTACCTTAGGTAGTACTAAGGTAGGGAAAGTCGCCGGCAGGAACCAACGTGCAGCTTCTACTCCGTATCTCTTAGTGCATACCTATTGGTCTATGCCAGAACGGTCATAGCACAGGCGAATTTGAGCTGTGGCTTCGATACCTGCCCTTTAGTACCTGTGTGGCTGAAAAACAACCTACCTGCGGAACAGGCTGCCTTGGTACTCCGGAGGTTCCCCAACTATCAAAACTTACACCAGAAACGCCTCCGCCTTTTCCCTTCATACATCCTAATTCTGCCTCCATGCCCATTCTTCTCAAATAGAGCACCCCCAAGAGAACACATTCGCGGCGGCTGCTTTTGATTCCGGCAGAGCAGAGCACCGCGACTTCCACTACTCTCAAGTCAAAAAAGAAAGGACAAGCGAGCAAGTGGGTATCGAGGTGAGCCCAGCCCGAGTCATTCATGTCAAGTTGCACTCCGCGTTCTTCTTTGGACTTGCTTGAGTTTGACCCAAAGCATTGCCTTTGCCTTTGCCATTACCTTCGCCTCGCAGGTTGCTGGTAACAGCCATTTACTGCCCTGCTATTTCATCTACCATTTGGCTTCGGGACTCGTATCCGTCAGGCTATGGGACCACTTTGATTTTCTAGACCCTCGCCCTTGTCCTGTCTTGTCTACATCAAGCCAACCAGCCATCATCACATCGATACTTTTTCATCTGCATTGTCATCAATCTTTTCTTCTTCTTTCCCTCCATCTTCCATCTATGCTGCTCTCGCCACATATCGATGCGCATTCGTTTACACTGTCACACCATCAGGCTTTGACGTTGTCGCATTTTTCTCTTAGCTAGTATTGCTCGACCTTCTTATCGTTAACAATCATGCCTAGAGACGACTTGTCTATCGACTTCGTCAAGAGGATGCCTCAAGCCGAAGCCCTCGACCCTGGCTTGATCCTCGACGACTGGATTAACCGCGTCCAAAACCTTCCCGAAGAGATCCGTTTCATACAAGAAGAGGTCGCCGATAAAGATCGTCAATACTCCGAGTGCTTACGTACGATCGAGGACCGGGACGGGAAGATACAGAAATGGATCAAGACCAACGGAAGTCATGAGCCAAATCCCAAGGAAGATCTTCTTCGAAAACAGGTCCGCGACAGTTTTGCGCAAGCCGACCAACTATCGAAAGAAAAGATCGCATTGTGCCAGAAGATGCAGATCATAGTAGACAAGCATCTCAAAAACCTGGACAGCCAAATTAAGTTGCTTTACGACCGAGCCGAACCTGGCTTTACCGATCCTGACGAAGTTCCCTCACTACTTCGACCGAGCGCTGCAAATCATACTGCCCCTTCGATCCGGGCCATAAACCCAGCAAGTCATATGACGACTGCGGCTGGCCCCTCGACTCCTCTCGCCGCTGCGCAAACCTCTTCCAATCCCGCACTTGCTCGGCTCCCCAACCACCCCAATGTTCGTCACGCACAGTCTCAGCAGCACGCAGCGTCTGCTCCGGCAACACCCGCAGCCAGCATGATCTTGAACCGACAAAGAGAAGGCTCTGCAGGACCCGCTACAAAGCGCGTTGCTCGGGTGAACCCTGCTTTGGGGACTATACCAACTACATCAAGCGGTTTGGCAAGACACTCATCACTTGGACCCGGCACCCCTAAGGGTAGTGCCATTGGAGGGTCTGGTCTTGCGAGGGCAGGTAGTGCAGGCCCAAGAACCGGGCCTGTAAAGTCAACAGGACCATTGAGCGGCCGTCGAGGCACGCCAACAGGTGGAATACGGAAGAAGTCTACCAACAAGTCGAATCTTTCTCGAGTTAAGAAAGCCTCGAATCGAAACTCGCCTGCGCCAACGAATGACAGTGAACTTTCGGACGTCGACAGCGGCAGTGGAGAGGACGAAGATGGTGCCGACGGTCGGTCAAGAAGTACGCCCGTGGCCGATGGTAAGGATGTTGACGGAGATGATATTATAGGAGATGCTGACGATGACGATGAAGAGGCTGGCGACGACAAGAAGTATTGCCTTTGCCATAACGTGAGCTACGGGGACATGGTCGCGTGCGACAACGACAATTGTCCGTATGAGTGGTTTCACTGGTCATGCGTCGATCTCAAGAGCGAGCCCAACGGGACATGGTACTGCCCTAAGTGTAGAGAAAAGCTACAAAAGAAGGGCAAGTAGGAAGGCCCTGAAACTACTGAGCTTTACGTACCACACCCAATTGAGGTGCTCAGGACTTGTTAAGGAAAGCAGTTCGATTAAAGGTGGCGTTTAGGAAAGGCATATAATATACCCATGTTGCTTTGAGCAGTACAGTTTCTGGTACTCGAACGCAGAAGCCGAAGATGCACGCATTGCTTAACCCCTCTCGGGAATTGACGATATACTTGGGATTCAATATGCCTGTGTCGGTCCAAGAACGCACTGAACAACCCCTCTTCGGACCCCCTCTACCTCTTCTCTGAGCTGTTCCACTCGAGCTCCTTTCTGACGTGCTTTGTCAATAAAGTCATCCAGTGAACCACCAACCCCAAAGTATAGGCGTTTTGCTCCTACAAGAGCAGCTGCTTCGTTTCCATCGGTCTTCTTCTCCCTTTCCAGTATTAAGAAGAGGGTCTCGAGGAAGGCCTGGAGGGCAAATGGAGAGTAAATTGTTTCTGCACCGAGGAGCAGCGTGCTCCTTTCATGATCATGCCTTGAAGGTAGAGCGTATATGAGATCGACGAACTCCTGTGACCAAGCGCCAGACACAAACGAGAGGGTGACGTTCGCTTCCTTGAGTGATTGTTCGAAGGCGGCGAGAACATCAGGGCCTAGCTCAACCTCGCCCTCAATTGAGAAAGCTTGTTGGAGAGCAGGTATATGGGGGTTAGTAAGGGCCCATGAAAGGATAAAGTTGGGCAAAGTGACGAGCTGAAGAACTGAAGGGTTATAGTCCGCCATGATGAGAGACAGAGGCTTGTTTTCAGATGTTGAGGCCATGGCCCATTGGAAGACTGCCAAAGATGGTAGAGCTGTACCGCATCCAAGCTGTTGGTCTAGGGTTAGATATATCATGTTATAAGTATAATTTATTTCACGTACCTCCATGACTCGAAGCCCTTTTTGTCCCAATGCTGAGGTGACGTTATTCGCAGCCAGTACCTTAACTAAATCGACACTGCTCTCCCAGCTCTTAAAACCGCCCTCATAAACACCCGTTTTCACATCATGGCTTCCCAAGCCTTCAGACTGAGCGCCAGCAACATCTTCCTCCTCGGCCATCAGCTGCACCCTCACGTCCCATAACTCTCTTCGCGGTAGCTGGATAGCAGTTCCATTATCGAGCGTCACATCTAGAAGGCTATACGCGATCTTTGACGGTAGCTGAGCAAGCAAATCAGAGAGTTGGTGAACAGTTGCTGGGAGCTGAGGCTTTCCTGGGACCGGAAATGCGCTGGTAGTGGCTGCAGCAGCTGTCGTGGGCTTGACGACAGATGGAGTCTGCTCATCATCAGAGATATCGTCACCGGCGAAACCGAATGAAAACGACATTGTGAAAGGAGCTTTTTGTTCACCACTCAAAGAGCCTTTGAGACTTTGGTAGGTACAGATAAAAAGCTCTAAGTGTGTGCACTGTGTAGTGGGGCAGTAGAGGCAGATAGTGGGTGGTAGCGTATGTACCTACTTATGCTTGAGAATCTCGACTCCCGCAATTCTGTCCGATATCATTCTCAACGGCTCGTCTTTACCAGCCAAGAACACAGCGAGTGAGTTCTTGTTTCTATATGAAAATAGCACGGGATCGCTTATAGGCCTTTGAAGAATTCATTCAATATGCGTTCATCTCTGTTGAGACTGGCATCAGCCGCAAACACACAACGAGGCCTTAAGCCCAACCCTACTGCCCTTCTTCCTCCTATTCCTTTATACCGCCGACTCCTCCGTGCCCACCGCAAGCATTTGCCAGCTGAGATGAGAGTTCTTGGAGATGAGTACATCAAAGCTGAGTTCAGAGCGCACAGAAAGGTGGATAACCCGGCTCATCTGGTATGTTTCTTGCAAAAGACCTAGCAAAAGCACCATGCTAAGCAGTTCCAAGATTGGTTTCCTAACAGAGTGGCAACTGTATGCGCAAAAAGTTGAAGGCGATCAGTGGGTGGGTGATAAGTTAGATGAGCAGAAGCTCTCAAAGATGAGCGGTAAGCAAGAATGATCAGTACACGAATAGTCGAATTGAACATGTAACAGATGAACAAATACACCAACTATACGAGTTGATGCAGGCCATTCAAAACCGGAGCCAAGAAGGTGGCGAGCAAGAGTCTTAGACATGGTCTCCTGTAGACACACCAGGACCGAAGACTTTATGGTCAAATAACGGAGGATAAGGTATAACTCAACGTTTTGCTCATGTTACTAACTTGGACATGTACGGATATTCCTCAAAAGTTTGTACACTATATAGACCAAACCTTTTCCGATGTATTAACTACAAGCATGCCTTTACTAAACAAATAACACCACTAAATATCTACCTGCCTCCCATTGCTTCAACAATCCATGTAGCTTGGATGGCGCTGACCTTCTTGGCATAATTCTTATTCGTGTAGACATGCTCGAGGAACATGATGGCTTCTTTCTTCTGCCCATGTAATACGCTGGCAGGATGGATGGCAACGACGTGTTTGCCTTGGATCGTGACAAAGCTGCCGTCGGGAGACAGCATAGCAGTTTTCAGAGCGAAGCCTCTCAAGAAACACTTGAGGACTTGCTCAGCACGTTCTGGAGAGATGGGCACGAATGGTTGGGGGTCAGCCGGCGGAGCCTCATTCAGGAGCTTCTCCTTGAGACACATACCCCGAAGCTGCCTTCGAATGTTCAGAGCCTGTTTCATGTTTCTCATGTTGATCTTTCGTTGCTTGCACCAATCCACTCTGTTTGCGTTCTCTGCGGTGTATTGTTGGATGGTGGTAAGATATGTGATGATGTCTCCCTCGCGGCGTTGGAGCTCCTTTCTGAAGGTTTCCACCTCTTCTTGGGCCTGCTCAGACTGGATACTCAGGAATATATCCTCTCCAGATGTGATACAGGAAATTATGTCGATCACCTCGACCACACAATCAAACTCGGGATCCGCAGCAGCAAGCAAAACAGCCCCCAAAGGCGCAGAAATAGGAAAGCGGGCCATTATTTCACCAGTCCTCGTGATAGTGCCATCATCATTGAGAGCGCCAAGGAAATGTAAGTGAATTAGAGCTTTCTCGATTGCTTCTGTCTCTGGGGGATCCATGAGAGGAAAAGCAAGGACATCCTGGATTCCTCGTGCCTTCATGGTCAGAACTGCTCCCAAGACGTCGTTTCGAAGAATCTCAGGAAGATCGGAATCTTGCAGTGTCTTGAAGGCTGATTCTGGGTATAATCTAAAGCACTTTCCGGGTCCCTCGCGGCCTGCTCGACCAGTCCGTTGCACAGCGGAAGATTTCGAGATAGGTTTCGCGAGAAGAGATTCCATGCCCAGGCGTGCTCGGTATTGCTTCACTTTTGCTTTACCGCAATCCACCACATATCTGACTCCGGGAACAGTGACTGATGTTTCAGCAATATTTGTCGCCAGCACGATCTTACGCGTAAAAGGAGTCTTGACAGGTAAGAAGGCCTCGCGCTGTGCGTCCATCGAGAGTTGACCATACAAAGGGAACACCTTGATCTTGGGGACGTTAGAGGCAAGAGTTTCTGCATATTCCTCAATCAGCTTTTGGGCAGCTTCAATCTCTTCCTGGCCAGTCAGGAAAGCAAGGATATCTCCCGGGAGCTGCTCTTGCAAGTGTATCTTGTATATCGTCTTGAGAAGGGCGTCCTGGATGTCGGGTACAGGTCGCGGTTCATGGTGAACTGTGACAGGGTACTGTCGTCCCTTGATCTTAAGAACCTGCAGTGTGCTCTCGCCCTCGATCTTTGGTCGCACATCCTTGAAGAACTCTTGAATGCCCTCCACATCTGCTGTCGCACTCATGATGATCACCTTGAGCGGGACGCCCCCGCGGCCAGACAAGTCGCTTGCAAGAATCTGCTTCAGGAAACCAACAAGTAGATCGACATCAAGGCTGCGTTCATGAATTTCGTCGACCACGATAGCGCTGTAGCTGCTGAGATTGGGATCCCGCAAAAGTTCCTGAAGCAACATACCCTCAGTCAAGAATTTGATCCTTGATCCCTTCGGGACCTGGTGGTCAAATCGAACCGAGTAACCGACCAAGCCATCTCGTCGTCCTTTCCCTAGAGGAGTCCCGGCTTCTTGAGAAACACGATGAGCCAAAGTTGTCGCGGCGACTCGTCGAGGCTGCGTGATTGCGACCATGCCACCCACTGAAATCTCGTCATCTGAGCCGGCGATCTTGATCTTTTGACGCCTACACCAGGGCTCCTGATAGAGAAATTGAGGAACCTGAGTACTTTTTCCAGAACCTGTCTCACCCACTAGCACGAGCACGTCGCTGCCGGACTTTCGCAGGGCCTTCTGAATGTCCTCGCGATACTGCCATATCGGAAGCTCTTTGCGTGTCTTGAGCAGTTTTGGATCATCCCGAGTCCGGGACCAAGCGCTTGCATCGCGCCCTCTAGGAGGCTTCTTGTGCTCTGGCCTTTGCTTCTTTACTTCTGTGGTAGCGACAGGGGCAGCTGAAGGGGTGGCTGTAGGGGCCGTTGGGCTGTCTGATGCTGATGTTGAGGCTACAGGCACAGCCTTTGAGGGCGCTGTGAGATACCCTTCAAGGGAAATTGTTTTCCCCCCTATCGTAATAGCATTTGGGTCTGCCTTATTTTTGGTTTTCCTCTTTTTCGCCGGAGGAGGGCCAGAGTTATCAGTTGCCATGGTGCAGGGTGAAAAGTTGGCGACGGTGGAAATTTTCACTTGGATCCAATGTTGATAGGTAGCTACCTAGGTAGGAGGCAATCGCTGGGATCTGAGGTATACCTTGACGAAACAACCCCGACAAAATAAATATGACATGAAGCGATCTATCAAGTACCACAGATGTTCCACTTATTTTATTTTTACTCTTTCACTGTCTCCACCACGCCAACTACATACCCACCTACCTACCTACCATGTAAGATCGATCATCTTGGGTTTTCGAAACCATGGATGGCTTCTTACGCCGTATTTCATGATCGAAAGAGCCCAGAAAATTGCGAAAAGGACTAATTCGGAAAAGTCCAATAAATTATGTACTTGCCATCAAATGTACTTTGCTTTCGTTGGGTACAATCAAATCCAAACACCACAAATCTTTACCTAAACTCTCGGTCAGGGTTAGATATCATGGCCTGATATGTCCCTGGTCTTCTTATTCTGAGTTAGCAAATATGCTAGAGAGTCGCCGCTTAGTGTATGGCCGTACATGATGGAAACTGAATTTGGATATTAAAAATCAAATACCAAAAAAAACCAAATCTTAAATCGTCAGGTTCCCTCAACCTCTATTTCACAGGTAATCAGAAAGTTACGTGTTTGCCCCTAAACAATATAGCTAACATGGGTCGTTTGGTTAAATACTCCATATCAATGAATGCGCAGTGCCCAAGTCGACGAAGTCAAGATTCAGAGGCGACATACAATACCTTGGACGCCTGAAACATGGTTTCAAAACCCGCAAACATCAATATCCGTCTTCTTGGATGATTAAACAGTGATTCGACTTTCGAATACATGCCCCTTGGAATGCTCCAAACCCCAGATTCTTTTGAGCTGGTTTATACAATTGATCAGGACCAAGACCGGACTTAACCTGCAATTCTGTAATGGAAACGTCTAAATAGACATATTAAATCCCAATGTGCTCATCGTCCCCCGTCCCAACACAGTTGCTATGTATCATCGTGTCATGAATTGCCCCTTACTTGATACGGGCCAATCGTTCTCGGTTCATTCTCGTGGCATCGTCAACAGCATCGCTCTGTGTCAAGTCAGCAAAATGATGTTTGGTTTAGAATTGAGAACACCACTCGCCTTGTTCATAATACGATCGATCTGCTTGTTCTGCGAGTCAACCTCCTTACCAATAGCTCTGCCGACCATATTCATCATGGACACTTGGCCCTCAAGCTCGGTGATGCCATCGTCGATCTGGTCCTCAAGCTCATCCGCTCCCTCCTCATCGTCAAGGTTAAATTTGCCGTAATCCTTCTTGCGAGGTTGTTGTCGTGGCCGGCCCACGTTGTTCATCTCTCTGAAATTACCTTCCATGCGCTGGTTGGCCTGGAAACCATCACGGCGGGTGGCTTCTCGTTGTTCTCGTTCAGATCGATGGCGTGCCATGACCTCATCGTCCGCCTTTTGCTTGCGTTGCTTGGAGGTAAAAGGGTTGCTGACATGCACGGCAAACATACTTCCATTGAGTGTCTTCAGTTCGGCAGCCCGGTCCTGAGCAATCTTGTTCTGGTTGGCAGCTAGATCAAGATGCTTTTCCGTGTTGTTCAATCGCTCCCCTTGAGCTCCCAGGCGAGCCAGGGTGGCGCGACCGACTTCATTGGCCTGTCGGGCCATTTGCACCGATCGGTTGACAGAGGAGGCACTGTCCTGCTGAAGTTGTCGCTTCTCCGCCAGAATAGATTGATATTCAGCTTCTTCTTGCTCCTCAGCGGTTAACTCGCGCTCCTCACCATAACCGCCGTACGAGCCGCCATCGGCTCCTGACTGTGGGCCGTTGTTGGTAGGCTGTTGCTTCTGGGCCTGGCGTTCCTGAGCACCAGCAAACAAGTTGTCTCTGTTGGTGTCAGGCTCGCTGGGTCCAAAACCACCATAGCCACCGGGGCCTCTTGCACCAGCCGCTGGGCTGGGGCTGTTGTATCTGTTCTGAGGAGCAGAGTCGCCATATCGATTTCCACCATAGCCACCGCCGGATCCGTATCGGTCAGCACCGTATCCGCTCGGAGGCTGAGGCTGAGAGTTGAAGCTTCCTTGCGCAGGAGCCGGAGCACCGTAGGTACTCGGAGCCTGGGCGGCAGGGCCGTTGTTGAGACCAGCGCGGGCTTGCTGGTAAGGAGTTACGTTGGCATACTTTGCATCGTCGGCATAGGGGTCCTTTCCGCCTTGTTTGGCGTAAGGATTCTCAGATGTACTGGACTGAGACGACTTCTTGCGACCAAAGAGGGCGTGACGGTTGGCGTCATCACCATCATCGCCTTTCTTTCCAAAGCCAAACTTCTTCATGGCAAGACTTGTTGGATGTGGAACTCGATTGAGCGTGCTAACGAGCTGTCACGGTAAATTGCGCCAGCGAGAAAGGAAATAGAGAATTATGAAAGTATTGGAAGGGCTGAAAGGAGAAGAGGATGGTAGCGCTGTCTTAAGAGAGCCCGGACCGATAGTGGTTTCCTTCAGTGCTAACTTTAGGTACCGGTGGTTTATTGGGGAGAACGGACCCTGGGCTTAGCCTGGGCGGTGCCCCCCTGACCCCTCCACTTGAACGTCGAAACTCACCTGTGTCTAAAAGGATTGGATACTTTGTCAATGGATGCTTGTGGCGTGCTTATCCTTTAATTCTCCCATCGTTTCGGGCATGGAGCACACGCCTCTCAGGCCTAGACTGATACAAGGTTTCGATTTGCAAGGCATTATGATCTCGTCATGCAATAGGCGCCCAACAAGCGCCCGAGATCCAATACATCCGATCCAGAGCATTGCACTTGGACCCTTTAGTCTAATCCCAGGCCCCAGGTGTCGCAGCCGCAATTTGGACCCTCCCGTCTCTCACCATGCAAGTCCATGAATCCTTAATCATTTCTTTATAGCAACAGCCATTCGCCATCGTTTTTTTTCATTCCAGTCCTGCAGCAACACCGATGAGCCGAGTGGGTTGTTTATTCCATTGCGTCAGGTACTTAAGAGCCGCCAGCAAATGTGGCTTTGATTCTCATCGCCGTCTATTCCGAGAGAGTGGCTCAGCCATTTCAATGCGTCAGCCAGGGCGCCGCCTGCGTGTTCGATGTCCTTCGACGTAGACACACCCAAATTCAGCCAGGTCGGATTTTCCACAATGCGCGTTTCAAGGTGATAGCATGGAAGGCTATCGTATTTGAGTCGGAGCAAGATATGAAGCTTTGGAGGTGTTCACGGTGAAGCCAAAGCGTCCCTGACCTTTGTTTGAAGAGCAATGGCGATGGGTAGACAGACTCCTGTATCAACATGGTTTCACCTGTGGAGCCTAGCCTATGACCGCAGATTTTCATTCCATATTCCATGTTCTAGAAAAGGCTCAGGAATGAGTACCTAATTGTTTCACGGCTTGGGAACCATCCCTCCCCAGTAGAGAAAGAACTGAGGCTCTGACTCCCTGGCCAGCTCATTGTCTCTAAATCTGAAGCTGAAATTGGGATATCTGGTTGTTGCACCAGCAGGGAGGTGACTCACCGACAGACAATAGACCTTGTGAGCATGCAATCTAAATATGGAGTCATAAAGGAGATTTAGACAAATGGAAACTGCAAAGGAGATGGCCCAGGTATCTCAATGTACTTCCGCCATGAGATGAGTACCTAGGTGCAGATGCACTCATATATTCCCCATAACCGACTAACGTTAGTGGACAGTTGTATTAATCCACTGGCCGTATGTACAAATTCCAGGCCCCACAAAGACAGCAAGTACCGAGCACTAGATAAAGTAAGGTACTCTGTATATTTACAGATACGTATGGAGCTACTATGAACTAATTAAGATATTATCTGAGATCATGCATCAGATGCTTAGTATGAAATGTTGTAAAGCTAGGGGCAGACATTTGAGTTTGGGATGGATAGAATGGTAGGAGGAGAGTTATTGTGACTGCTAACCTGGGCACCTAAAATGTATTCCAACCACTCGTTCAATAATATGAACTGACGGAAGGGACCATTAAGGCGATCACGGTATCCCAGGTTCCCATAAGGCTCTCGTGATTGGTCACTTGGCCGATGCGTCACCTCTGACTCGCCAACTAGGAGGCTTTATTCAGCCTCCATTACCTTACCTCACATTTACTCTCTTATCTTTAACTTTCTGGAGCTAAAGAGCGCGGACGCCTTCATTTTCCAGTCATCCATCTTACCGAAAAAAACATACTCGACCGAAACTACATAAACCCACCAAGGCTCCCTTTTCCTCTCAATCATGCCCTTCGTCTCCTGAGCTGGCAACTGACCGCCCTAACACAACCCCCCAGAGACGTGATCAATACACTTGGATCAACCCACAACACTTCTTCAAGTAATCAACAAGATGATATTCCGGATTTATTACGCTTTCCCTTTTCTGTATACTCGATATTCTCCCCTTTTATCGCTCTTATATCGGCACATGCTGTCATCAATATCTTGAGAACCATACTCAGTATCACTTATTTATCGGATTTTTCTTTCAACCTTCTTAAGAACCCTACGCCCACTATAACACGACAATGGCGTCTGTATTCACCTATGACCCTGATCCTCCAAGGGTCTCTTCGCCTTGGACTCCGCTAAGCGAGTCAGGGAAGGATGAAGGCGCTCAGGGTACAGAGCTTCGCCGACCAGCACAAGAACCTCAGCCAGGGTTGCTGTCTGAGTATGGGGTCATTAAACTACAGGCCGAACCGCAAGAGGGCCCTACTGAATACAAGCTTCACCTACTCCTCCGACCTAGGAGGGTATTTAAGAGCATGAGCACTGCCGGAACATCGCGCCACGCTCGGCTAAACAGGCCCTCAACCACCTCCCTCACACCGTCTAGCCAAGCTCGTGAACAAACTCGTCAACAGAGGCTCCAGCACTTGACTACTCAGCTCCTGTGGAGACTACAGCAGTCTTCTCCATATCATGCGTCCAGTTCTAAGGAGCTGGCAATTCCAAGACTTCCTGATGACAGCGTTGATCTTTCTGCTCCTGTGAAGCTAAGTGAACTTGTCCCTGGATTGGAGGAATCAAGAGGAGCCTTGTATGAAATTGGCGTCGCTGATGATGGCACTCTTGTTGGCCTCACCAAAGATGAGATGGAAGAGAGTCTCACAACTTTGAGAGTAATGGCCGCAAGCCTAGGTTGTTCTGTCGAAGTTCATCGGAGAGTCATTGTTGGCGACTGTGAGTGGGTTGAGTCGACCGAGTTGGTCGACAGTTTTGTTTCCTCACCGCATCAAATCATCAGAAACGGAAAACTCTGGGTTGCTGAAGCACTTGTCAAGCCCAACTTTGGTTTCCTAGATGAGGAGAA
The DNA here is from genome assembly GCF_000149555.1 of Fusarium verticillioides 7600. Lineage (NCBI taxonomy): Eukaryota > Fungi > Ascomycota > Sordariomycetes > Hypocreales > Nectriaceae > Fusarium > Fusarium verticillioides. Next base: position 1,657,341 of record NC_031675.1, on the reverse strand, counting down.
TGGAACTAACAGTTCTCATAAGAATGAGCAGGCTATTACGGAGAGCGCTGCCGTACCCAGCCGTGGTAGTTCAACAACATCGCAGTTGAGAGTCACTTTCACTGGCCCTACCACATCAGGTAAATCAAGTCTTTTGGGGACTCTATCAACCGGGACACTAGACAACGGGCGTGGCAACAGTCGACTTAGCTTGCTCAAACATAGACACGAAGTGGCCACGGGGGTTACCAGTTCAATAGCTCAGGAACTCATCGGATACAAGGACCAGTCAATTCTCAACTACAGTCACGGGAACATCGAGTCTTGGATCGATATACACGACTGTTCCGAGGGTGGTCGCTTAGTGTTTGTTTCTGACTCTGCTGGCCATCCAAGATATCGCCGGACGGTTCTTCGTGGGCTGATGAACTGGGCACCTCATTGGATCATATTGTGCTTGGCTGTAGATGATGGAGATACAGCCACCAAAGGACATGGGGCAACATCCTCAACGCAGGATGTTCTGGGAGTAACATCAGTGGGAGCTGATCTTGTCAAAGCCCATCTTACATTATCACTCAAACTGGATATCCCTTTGGCAGTTGTCATCACCAAAATGGATCTCGCTTCCAGGACAAGCGCGCATAGAACCACAAACAAGATCTTGTCGGCTGTCAAAGAAGCTGGGCGTATACCCAAAATCCTGCGGCCTGACCAGAAGATATGGAGGGACTCAGAACGAGTACCTGACGATGACTCGGCCAAAGTCCAAGACCTACTCAAGGGGATCTCGGAGAGTGGCAACCTAACCGAGATTGTTCCAATAGCATTCACAAGTGCAGTAAGAGGAAGTGGTATTGGCCTTCTGCATGCACTTTTGGAGAACCTGCCATTGCCGCCAACACCAACCGCTCGCGACTATGTTGGGATGGCGTTGAATCCAGAGCAGCCGAAATGCCTATTCCATATCGACGATACCTTTTCTCTGCCAACGTCGTACAGTAACATGACCGGTGCCTCGGGAAAACAAGCAGACCCAGGTATTGTCGTGTCTGGCTATCTCAGGTTTGGACGACTCTCTGTCGGGGACAAGATTGTTATTGGGCCTTTCCCACCAAGTGATGACGAAGCTCGTGACTTGACCCTGGAGGATAGGCAATCTCCTGGTAGCTACGGACTCTCGATTTCGCACCCTTCTTCTGCAGAGTTGGCCCGCATTGCCATGAAAAATGCCGTCTCTGCATCAGCGACTCCAGGGGAGTGGCATGACGCTCAGATTGTGAGCATACGTAACTTGAGACTCCCTGTTCTGACCCTTGAATCTGGACAAGCCGGATCAATTGGCCTCGTCATCCAATCACTCTGTCACCGTTCCCAGAACGGTAATACGGACACCAATATTCCTACTGAACCTCCCCGTATCCGGCGTGGCATGATCTTGGCGATACCATCGAAACATATGGCAGACACGGGGTTGAAGCTGCAAGCTGCGAGCGGCTTTACTGCGGTCTTTGATGACGCAGATACCCAGGCCCTTGCAATCGGCTCTTTCGTAAATATCTACATCGCCAGTATTCGGACGGTGGCGCGCATACGCCAGATATCGCGTCAAGATCCAGGATGGGAAACAGGAGAAAGAGAAGCAGACGAAATTGAGGAGATATTCGACCTCAACGACGACCTCGAAACGAGTAACGAGAAGGAGAAAACCGATGCGACGAGGGACGGAGTGGAGATGGGCTTGGAGCTTATCCATCACCGTGAATGGATTGAGATGGGTTCACGAGTCATACTATTAGAAGGTGGAAGTCAGGATAAATCTGGACTAGAAGGATTTGTTGGACAAGTTGTTGAGATTGTTGATTGAACCTTTTGACGTTTCTGGTGTAGAATGCTAGTTTACCTTTCTGGATGATGCTTTTAAATACTAGTTGCTTTCTTCAAGTCACAATGTCTCTTTGAATATCTTTTATCATAACTCCAGGAACGCCATTCGTATGCTGCTATATGATGGTTTATATCTATGCCCGAACCAAGCCATAAAACAATGTCCAAGTTAAGACAAAGCCTGAGACGCCATTGAATATGCCACCGAACCAGAAGTCGAACAAGCCACGATAATAACGAGAAGGATCGAGAGGAGCGTGGCCTTTGGGGAGTGATTCCGGAGCAACCTTGAGGGCGTAAAACAGGAGAGCAGTGATGCAGGAGAAGATGATGTAGACGAGGAAACCGTAGTAAGATTCGAGGCCGAGGACACCGGCAGTGACCCCAAAAAGTGACGCAGTAAGGCTGTGGAGGTTGGAGAGAGCCTGCATAGATGGTCAGCTCGCAGGAACCTTGAGCGTGGATAATGGATCGCTAGTGATAGCAACATTCATTAAAAGCGAGGGGGCGAACCTTTGTGTTATGGACCACAGACTCGGGAACGATAGGGCTGATCTGAAGCTCGCGTTCGGAAGGCATTGTCGCGGACGAAGATGGGCCACTCAATCCAGGCTTTTCCAGATGAGAGCGGTTCCAGGGAGACAGTGTTGCAGATCGAGGTTATGGGTATAGCTTCGTATGGGATGGATCCTGAATGCAGCTATTAATGCGCTGTGCCTAGCAGCATCGTAATGACAGCGTGTCGGTCCGTCCAAAGTTCCGAGCACCGATAGGGTCTGGTTGGTTAATTTGGAATCAACCTTGTCTGTGCTCAGTAGCTCGGCCCCAACTGTACCTAAGCTACTAAGGAAAGGACCCCTGCACTACTAAGTAGGCATGATTCCATGGGCAGTCCTCGGCGGGGTATCTGTAGTTTATGTAACTACCTACCTAGAACTTCTTTTTTCCAAGTCACATTCTGTAACTTGCAGTTATTCCTGAGCTGCTGTACCAATTTTACTTGACCATAATCTGAACAGCACATAAAATGTCACAAGAATTCGCGCCTCTCAAGAACGACTTGTTGCTTCGCGCAGCATGGGGTGGGTTGTCCAAGCCTCAGTTGTGAGAATCATGGAGAAAGAATTCTACTGAGACTTGCTGTGTTGCAACTTAGGTCAGACCATTGAACGTCCTCCTATGTGGGTGATGCGACAAGGTGAGAAGATATCTATCTTAGCCTGCAGGTAAAAGCCCGCAAGACTGACCTGATCGATTGATAGCCGGCCGCTATCTACCGGAGTATCACGAAGCCAAGGGTAACCGAGACTTCTTCGAATGCTGCCGTGACCCTGAAGTCGCAACCGAAATCACCCTCCAGCCTGTCCGCCGATTCGCAGGTCTCATCGATGCCGCCATTATCTTCTCCGACATTCTTGTCATCCCCCAGGCAATGGGTATGACTGTTGAGATGGTTGAGAAGAAGGGCCCTCATTTCCCGAACCCGCTCCAGAACCCCGACGACGGACAGTACGGCCAGGTGCTCGCTAAGAACGTCGATGTTGCTGCTGAGCTCGGCTACGTGTACGACGCTATCACACTGACACGCCAGAAGCTTGAGGGACAGGTGCCCTTGATTGGCTTCTGCGGCGCTCCCTGGACGCTGTTCTGCTACATGGTCGAGGGTGGTGGCACCAAGCTGTTTGCGCAGGTCAAGACATGGATCTACAAGTATCCTGAGGAGTCGAAGAAGCTTTTGACCAAGATCGCCGATATCTGCGTGGATCATCTGGCACTTCAAGTCAAGGCTGGTGCTCAGGTATAGAATGCTCTCCTCTAGAAATGCACTGTATATGACTAACTTGCAAACTTTACAGCTGGTGATGGTCTTCGACTCCTGGGCAGGAGAGCTCGGCCCTTCTTCTTACCGTCAATTCTCTGAGCCCTACTTGAAGCAAATCGCCGAGAAGCTTCCTGCCAAGCTCCAGAGCCTCGGCTTGGAGAAGGTTCCCATGACCGTGTTTCCCAAGGGTGCTTGGTACGCACTCGACTCTGCCTGCGATCTGGGTTATAATGTAGTTGGCATGGACTGGTTGCATGATCCCAAGGAGGCCGTCAAGATCCGAGGCGACCGCAACATTGTGTTCCAGGGCAATGCTGACCCAGGGGTACTGTATGGCACCAAGGAGGCTATCACCAAGGCCGTGGAGGAGATGGTCGAGGGCTTCTGGGTCGGAAACAAGGGCTGGATCGCCAACCTTGGCCACGGTAAGTTCTCTGTGATATAACACTGAGCTGGACGAGGGGCTGACCAAATGCAGGAATTACACCTGGCGTAAACCCTGATCATCTCAAGCACTACTTCGAGGAGATTCACCGATTGACCAAAAAGAACTAGGGGGGAAAACCCACTGTGTGCTGTGTTGAAGGCGTATTTTGAGATACCATGTGTCTATGCTGGGTTGAACATCAAAGTAAATAAGAGAGGGCATCAGAAAAGCATTGTAGAGAATACCAGTAGACACGAAAAAAATGTAACATACTAGTAAAACAGCATGGCCAAGGTACTGAGAAAAATAACACTTTAATTGTAAATCATTTAATTCATGGGAACCATTGGTATCTTGACTTTTGCTTTTCCTCCTTTTCACCGTTGTCCTGTACCTTGACCCGTCCTTCATAAAATTGTCTACCTAACATAGTAGACAGGACAGAAACCCTGCTTCAGATTCAATGTCAAAGGCGCCAAAACACCGAGCTGTACTGTAAATAACTATACCCAATAGCAGTAGAACATGGAATCTCTCATCTCTAAAATTGAGTATGTTGCAAGACTTGAAGGTCTCTGAAGTCCTAAGCTTTCTTGCCAAAGAGCCAGTTCTTGCCTTTCTGAGCCAACGACTCGCCAGCAGCAGGAGTAGGTGAGTTGGCAGACTTAGGTTCCTCCTCGTCAGTTATAGCTTCGTCGTTGCTGGGCTTGCGGGTCAACTCTGTCTCCTTGTCCTTGAAGATGTTGCCCGCGCCACCACGGCCAGAATGCTGAGCACCAGATGAGGGGCGTCGAGGGATACTTTTGTCTCAGGTCAGCAACGATTCCATAGAGAATGATCCCTGACATCGAGTTGCAGGAGGAAAGATGAAGAAAACTTACGCTTCAACGTCCTGACGCTTGCGAGTTTCGCGAGGGTCATCGTTCTTGGCCATGTTGCCTGTACCACCACGGCCGGTGGTGACAACAGAGCCCTTGAGGACGGGAGTCTGGAGCTTGCTGGGATCTGTCTTCTCAGTGTGTGTTGAGTCGGCCATGTTGCCAGCACCACCTCGACCGTGAGAGGAGAGCATTGTGAAAGATGTTTGCTGTTGTTTGTTGAGGGGGTAGTGGTCGCCGTGTTCTTGAGTGACTAACAACGAAACTAGTAACCGTCCAGGAGTTGTTGAGTAGACTGAGAAGTTGTCAAGTCAAACGCTCAGGAGGACGTCTCTAAGGAATTGTAATGATGAAGAGAAAAGTCAATTTGAGTCAATGAGATCTGGCTGGAGGCGGTGGTGACAGTTTTTAACTCAATGCCAAGTCCTCGTGATTGATGTTGTAACTTACTACCAAATTTTCCCCTGCCCTGGAAGTGTTCCCATGATCAACTAAACAGGGCAAAGAGAAAAAAATTCGACAGGTTCCTAGGCGCTGCGGCCTTTCCCCCCCCCCCCCCTTCACACCCACCGAACCACTGCGCCCAGCCATAGAGTATGGCCTAGACTAGCCTTGTGCTCACTAGGCTGCCCCGAACACCTGGGCTACTGGGTTGTGAGCCGTAGGGCGAGATCTCTTCAGCTGGGCGTTGTAGCTGAAGGTGCTTCTTCTGCACTACCTTGGAGTCTATTCTTGAGTCAAATCATCGAACTCTCTCTTTCAACCTCTAGTTGAAAAGCGCTGTCCTCCTCTCAACCCTTGTCCATTTGAAGAATGAGGCTCAGTTAAAGCTCGCCCAAGTCTAGGACAAGTAGACGCAAGTACCCGTGCGCCAGTTCCACTTGGTCATGGCACTAAGAGGCCATGCCCAGTCATAGAAATTGGTTGCGTAATGAATTTTGATGGCCTCGTGCTGCCCCAGATCTTGGCAGGGTACTTCCGATATACGAAGCCAATACAAGCTTTTATGAGGCCCATGAGGGGTTCGATGTTGACGGGAGAGCTTGGAGTCACTTGATGCCAGGGTGTAATGTAAGATGCTGTACGAAGTACTCGCTCAGGGACCGAAAGGGGAATATCGTATATCGAGCCAATAGTTGCAAAAGCGCATAAGGTACTCCGACCTACCTAGCGAAGGATAAGTTCTTTAGCCGGTCTTCAAATGAGAACATCAAAATTCTCTGTGAGTTGTGCGCCTACCACGTCAGGTATGCGACTCATGTCTGTCATGACAACACGAGTCTTCCATGAGATTCTCCCCTTTCAGAGTCTCGCTGTTCGGTCAAGTAGAAAGTAAGTTGGCCGAATGGTCTCTCGTCGCCAAGAGAATCTATTCATCAAAGATCTGTAGATCGTCTTCGCTCTCGCCGGGCTCCGAGTTCCCAGCGGCGCTCGCTCCCGCACAAGGCGTGAACTCTCATACTGTATTCTTGCGTGCCGGTACTAGCGTTTGTCCATAGCCGTTTTTGTACTGGGCGTGCCCCGACACGACAGGCTGGTCTGGCTTGGTGGCTCATAGCTATGAAAGCTGGGAAGAGCCTGCCCGCTCGAAAAGGCATCCAATGACAAGCCTCATGACCTCAAAATCTCGAAATGTGCAAGGGATGCTGCTGTTTGTGGCTTATAGCCTGTAGCTTGTACATACATAGCTAGATTCCATCAGGGTTGTCCCATGCTAATCAGACACAAGACCCCGAATTTGGCGGCTAAGCTTGTCTAAGTGCGATGACGTTGACTCCTTGAACCCCTGGTTCGGCCATGATACAGTCATCTTTTGCTCTCAAGCTAGGAAACCCTCTGCCCTGTCGATCGATCCCACACTTGGTTTCGCACTCTTTATTGGCTCTCTAGATGTGTCGAACTTCAGCGTCGCCGACACACTGCATTGCAAGCTAGGACGAAGAGCAAAAAGTATGAGAAATCGACTCAATTCCAAACACCAACGCCGGCATCTATGCCCAGCATTCAAAGACATGACGCCTTGTCTGATGAGGACAGTACCTCTATACATTTTGGCGACATATCTTGAGGCCTTGTACAAATGATAGTCATGATTTGGCCTGTTTTCCAGTGCCGATTGCCTTTTGTGTGCGCCAGCTATTCCTTCTCCTGCGGATTGCAACTATCTGAATAGACAAATTTCCAAAGCCTATCTCTGATATGGCCAAACAATTACGGATATTTCCTTGGCGATATATAGTTCACGCAGATTCTTCAGTTCTGATCGTACATCTCTTCATCACCTTCGCCCTTGATGTTCGCGTCCTTACGGATCGGGATCTTGATGCCTTGGTTTGCAAATTTCTTGCTCAATGGTGTACTTTCGCACACGCCGGGGAACTTCTTGGCCGAGTACACGTGGAAACTCTCGCTGTAGCACGACGACAGGATTGGCGCTCGGCCTTGGTTTACGTTGGTCCCCTGCCCCCCGGGGCGTCCAACGTTGACGAAGGAGAACCTTAATCTGTAACTTCTGCGTTAGCAATTACAAGCCACAGCACAGACCGAATCCAGTTGCCCTTACCGAAAGGTCCCTTCTGTACGGACGCTGAGGTCTTGGAGGACAAACCAGATACCTGATTGTCCTTCAGTATCCTCGAGACGGAATGCACTTGCGGCCAAACTGCCAATCAAGTTTCTCGTAAACATCCCTTGGGGTTGACCTCCCACTACTGCCATCCGAGTAAGCGCATTTTGATCTTGTCCATATCCATTACGGAAAGGGGCACCTGGCGGAGGAGCCGAAGGTTCGGCACTGTAACCGCTATGTCGCGGGTAATATTGTTGGGGCGGACCGTAGGAACTGCTCGGCGGGTACGACGGTGCTACTCTTGTGTCAGACAAGGATTTGTTCTCGCTCGTTGTTCTTCATGTTCCGACCTACCTGGACCATAGCTCTGTTGCACCGGTGGGGGATAGTCCTGCCCATAGTTCATCCCTTGCGATTGGCCATATCCAGACTCGCGACTCGGGGGCAGAGATTGTTGCTGGTACGAAGGGGTCCCTGGTTCTAAGGATGAATAAGTGTAGGTACTTGAGGATGCCATAGCACCAGTCCCGGTTGAGGACCGCACCAGATTGACTTCTTTGGTACCATCATGATTCCACAGATCGACCGACAACACAAACATGGCGTGGTCTAGGGTACTACACATTATGCATTAGCACAACCCAAGGTGCCCCCTTTTTCTCTTTCGCGACTGCATCAACGTACTTGTAGTCAACCTCTTTACCCGTCTCGGTATTGATTATGACAAGACGAACACATGGCGGCGGCGTGATTGGGCGACGATCCTAAATGAGAACTGTGAGACATATGATCAGGGCTCACAGGCAATAAAAGAAACAGACCTTATCGCCAAAACCACACATGCGCGCACGTACGGGTTGTTGCTTCACATCGAGACTATAAAATCGTTTCAGCGGGGTCGCGAAGAAAGTTTGAAGGATACGCCTTGGTCACAAACCTGTACTTCCAGCCTGAACCTTCTTCGATCTTGGAGTAGGACGGGGGAACGTATTCGGAATCTTTCTGATGGTCGGTGGGGGATGGTCCCGAAGAGGGCGGGGGAGGAGGCTCATCATGTTGCGAAGGAGGAGGGACGTGTTGCTGGTGCGGATGGGGCCGAGGGTATTGACTCGGCTGAGACTGTTGATATGGAGCTGGGGCATATGGTTGAGGCTGGTGGTGGGGTGGTTGGCCATGGTGTTGATGTGAAGATAGCGAGTGGGAAGGCGGCGGCGGTGGATGTTGGTGGTGAGGATGTGGAGCTGACGGCGGAGGAGGCAGAGGAGGATGGGACGAGTGGTGATGTTGACTCGGGGGCGGTAGAGGCGGAGGAGGATGCTGGTGTTGTTGGTAGGTATGAATTGGTGGTGGTGCGCTGGAAGAATAGGCAGGGCCAGGGATTCGCTGCGACATGTCGGGCGGGTGATAGGCAGAATTCATTGCGTTTTGCGATCGATGATAAGGTTATCGAGAATTGGTGCCGAGTGTAAGTCTGCGTTTAAATATAATATAAGAAGGAACAGAAAGGTTGGGGAGGTAGGTATCCGCAGAGGATGGATGATCTGTGGAGGACGAAGCGAAGAGGAGAATCTGTGCGGACAGGGCGAGCTATAAGAGCATATGCTCCGACAATTGCTGCGTTGCGTTGTGTCGAAATCCCCTTGGAGTTCGTCCTGAGCCAAAGAGCGAAGAGAAGCGAAACAAGACGAGACAAGATGTCGGCCTTGAGGGGAGAAGAAAGCGCCAAAAGGCGAAGCCACCAAAAGGAGAGGCCGACGATACAAAGTAAGGTAAGGTAGGACAGGGTAGGATGTAAGTGAAGCAGAGCAAAGCAAAAGCAAGGCAAAGTAGAGTCAGTTAGGGACCTTAGCTGCTTAGGCGCTGGAGGCACAAGGTATGGGATGGATGTCGTCGACGTCGCGCGGGCGGCGGCAGGTGGAGAACCCAGAAGCCCGGCTGAAGGTAAAGTGTAAATTGATGGAAAGTTTGAGGTGGAGCTGGAGGTTTAGCTCCCAAGTGGCGCGGGCCGAGAGCGCTAAAAGGGTTTCGATTCCCTGGCTCAGGCTTCGTTATCCTAGGACTTATTGCCGTAATGGTCCCAAGCTCATAAACTCTGATCTACACGATGATTTCAGTTCTATCCCGACGCAGTGGTTAAGGTATGGCATAGCATATCTACGCGTCCCCGAGAATTAGACAGAATGTCATAGAGTGCTTGGACCGAACCAACCCGGTAGCTGAGGCAGCTTAGCGAGCGAGGGGAGCCAAGATGTGACTCCTCAGCTCTGGACTGGACTGAGTGAGCTGGGCTGAAGTGGACAAAGACTTTGTTGCGGTTGAGACCTTGACTGAGACCTTGACTGAGACTTGACAAGGACTGGGCCATCGGGGTTTATCAAGTAGGCGTCAGCAAAGAGACGGAAAAAAAGAAACAAGAGAGGAAAAAGAACCTAGGTAGCACACCTCCAAGAGAGTGTAGCACAAGGTGAATGGACGGGCAAACATCCGCGAAGGCGAGGAAAGAAAGGTGCATATCAGCGAACGCAAGCCACATGATACCACACTCACAGACAGTAAGTAACACATACTGAGCGAGCACACCATCTTCTATTCAAGTTGCTCGGAGAATGTTGTTTCGGTCAGTACCCCAGCCAGCCACATTGCTCGCTGAATGACATGGCTGCATCCCCGTGTGATAAATACTTGTGTTGCGGATTCTACTTGATGGAGAGACTACCTTGATCGATTCCTTGCCCTCGAACCCGCAATGTCTTGGTTAAAGGCTTTGTTCAACGTCCTTACAATTCATTGTGTCTCGCCTGATAACGGCTCGGCCACCTAGTTATTGTTCGTCTGATTGCTGCCAATCCGGCCTAACTTCGGTTGGAATCTCAACCGCATGATACATGGTACGAATCCAGTGCACAAGACATTTTAAGTTGGGCAATTGTAACGACAAGATGTTTACAAGAACTCAATTGGGAGTGATTACAGAAAGGCATTGTGGTTACCAATAGAGTAAAGAATGATTGGCGAATTCAATCAGAAGTCTATACTTCCAATACAATAAATACCTTACATCTTTGGGTACACGTTGTTTCAGCATATTTCTCAAAATACAGGCCTCAATTCATAACTTGAAACATGGATGCTTAATATTTGATATCGACTTCAGAAAACATCCATCCACCTCTATTGGATGTATGACTCTATCTTCAGCACCGTGTTATCTGCGCGTCTCCTAATTGGTGGGCCTGTTAACATCTTTCCCCCGATGGTCGGTCTATGTCAGTGTTGATTTGGTTATGTGGTACCTGATCAGAGCCCCAATCACATTGCTCCAGCGTATGAAATCATGCATGCTGGTGCCACCGCCAAATACACGAAGCCCCGCCATCGTCCTGAAGCCCCGCAGTCGGAGTCATTAGCAGTCACCACAGACAATAATAAATTCCCCGACTGCCTTACCTTGCTGTGTGATTTACCTAATTCAAACTACCCATACCTAGTCCAAGGGAAGAAGCATTGCATTGTAGCACTTCTGTAGCCAGCCATGGATCTCGTCAACAGGTTGGTCCGCCCCGTTGTTACCTCAGCACCATCGAAATCGTCCCTCAATATCCCACCTTCACTATGTGGTCGCTGATTCAAAATCCCCTCCAGTCTCGAAGGCCGTCTGCTTTTTGCTGTGCCCAAGAGTGAGTCGTCTCATATCCTCCCAATCGACATTCTTATGCTCATTCATCACAGAGGGCCGTCTCAATGCTGCCACACTAAACCTCCTCGAGGGCGCCGACGTCCAATTCCGTCGTGAGAACCGTCTCGATATCGCTCTCGTCAAGAATCTCCCCATTGCCCTGATTTTCCTCCCCGCCGCCGACATTCCAACGTTCGTCGGCGAGGGTCGTTGCGACCTTGGTATCACCGGATGGGACCAAGTTCAGGAACATGATGCCTCAGTCCGTGCCTATAATCACTTGCGACGTAGCTCTGTTGACCTGTCGTCATCCGACGATAAGGTTGCTGGCTCTGATATGGTTATGGAACTGGGCTTCGGCAGCTGCAAGCTTCAGGTCCAGGTTCCCGAGAAGGGCCAGTATAAGACCCCCGAGGATCTCATTGGGAAGACGATTGGGACGAGCTTCGTCAACCTGGCTGCCGACTATTTCCTGAAGCTTGAGCAGGGTGAGAATGCACAGGGAGAGCTTTCGCCTCGCAAGATGCGCACCAAGATTGTTGAGTTGAGTGGAAGTGTCGAGGCAGCATGTGCTCTTGGCGTTGCTGAGGGCATTGTCGACCTTGTCGGTATGTGGAATACTCGAGGCCTGCCTCACCGACTGTGACGGACCGTAACTAACGATCAACGTCTAGAATCTGGAGAGACCATGCGAGCTGCTGGGCTCAAGGCCATTGACACTGTCGTCGACTCTACCGCCGTGCTCATCAAGTCAAAATCGCCATCAAACCCTGAGCTCATCGACCTCATCACCTCGCGTATCCGTGGTGTTATCACCGCCAAGAGCTACGTCCTGTGCCAATACAATGTCGAGCGAAGCCGTCTGGCTGAGGCTACCAAGGTTACTCCTGGGAAGCGCTCAGCGACAGTTACCACTCTTGACGAGGAGGGCTGGGTTGCAGTCAGCTCCATGGTCGAGAAGAAAAAGATTGCTCTGGTTATGGACGATTTGACCCGAATTGGCGCTCAGGACATCCTTGTCCTCGACATTCACAATGCGCGCTGAAAGAGGACATATGATGGGTCAGGCAAGAAGGCGTTGATATGCATAGGCACCGGGGGGCGTGGGATTCATGGGCAAACGGCGCTCTGGAAAATCAATGGCTGGCTGTATATCAGGCTAAAAGAGGGGGGTTGTAATGGTTGGGCTGCTTGTAAGCGCTATGTCACCTCCGTTGTAATGAGATATCCCTATTGAAACTCGAGTAACCATTTCCCACCTTGAGGCGAAGATCCGGAAATTGTGCCTGGCCGGATCCTATTGGTACCTGGATTTGGAGCTTGGGTGGGAATGATCGACGCCGCGTATACTAGGTACGTTGTATCACGATGAGGCTGGATGATTTGTGATGGTGGCTTGGCAGAAGGACTGAGGATGATTCTGCTAGAGATTGGACAATATGTTGCATGGCTCAGATGGTAATGGTATAGGAATGTGAAACGTACGAAACCCTCATTTGTCGGGTTTCGAACTGACGGGAAAAGGTCTTTCTCTCGATCCAATGTAGAGCTTCCCCACAGCAAGTACAAGAATTGTATTGATATTGGTGATCGGGAGCTTCGGGAAGGAATCCTGCGGGCATCCATTAAGTTAGCTAGCAGCCTCCACGCGATGACCTCACTAGGGCGGCTACGTAAGTGAGCCACAACCAATTCATAAGCTCTTGTCTGATTCACTTGATCAGATGGGCCCTCGAATTAAAAACGTACTAACAACGAACCTACCTTAGAAACGAAGTGTTTGGGACATGTGTTTGTTTATGAACTTGAACTCACGTCCACCGTCAACATCTCCTCGACACTCATTACAATACCTAGTTACAGTACCATATTCATATCTCCCATCATGGCCAAATTTGGTCCCCAGCCTGAGAATGCTGACAATAAACAGCCCTCTACTCTCTATTCCGTAGGTCACTCCTCGTTCGGACATTGTCTATGGTTGTTGCTAAAGAGGATGGAAAGCGTCTTGTCTTGTCTTGTCTTGTCTTGTCTTGTCTTGTCTTGTCTTGTCTTATCTTGTCTTGTCTTGTCTTGTCTTGTCTTGTCTTGTCTTGTCTTGTCTTGTCTTGTCTTGGCTTCTCTTCTCTTCTCTTTTTTTCAAAGTATCATGATATCAACGAACAAGGTCATATTCTCTGCTTGTCACAATACCACTGACACAGGTCTTTTAGCTCATCATGACGCCTGTCAACATAACTGTCTTCCTCTTCTCACTCCTCTTGGTCGACTTTCGCCATACCGCTGGCCGCAACAACTTCTACGGTACCGGTAACTGGCAAGCGAAATGGGTGCCCCGATGGTTCCTCCAGCCATACCAACACATTGGCCATAGGGATCATGATGCCCATGGTCGCTGGCACTATCACAGCAAGCAGAAGAAGCTCATGAAGATGGAAGCAGACGAAGCATTTCAGATGCGGTCTACCATGCTGATGTTCATGGCTGTGGCATTGGCTCTGGCTACAAGTGCTGCCTGGTTCTTGACGAGTCGTCTATATTACAGTGTCGCTTCTCTTGTCGAGCCTCACATCGCGAATCATACCATCCCGCCTACGGGTCCGTGAACATGACAGGGTGGAGAGGAGCCGGACGATACCTGAAGCCCCGCCAAGATCTAGAGACCCTCTCTGTTTCGCGGGATGGTATCAACTGTTGATTCCAGACAAGGCCCTTAGCACCGTCGCCGTACGAGTTTCCCTCCAACTGACATGCGTCTCTATCGATCTGGGTTCTTGTTTTGCCTTCTACGGCGAAAAGACATTATCGCTTGATGATTTCATCGGCGATCATTGTTGTCTCACACTGAGAGCACCATTTGCACCGTCGTCTCGTCGAAAGATCTCACGGGATCTTCAGGCATGGGCTAATCATACATTGATCTTCAAGCGTTGATCGAAAGTAGCATCGATGTCACTGTTGTTCTTTACACGAGTATTTCAGGAGTGTTTGTGGGCCTTGACAGGCGTTTCGAACCCTTGCTTGATATCGTGCCCGAGGATATGACACTGTATGAAAAGCAATGATCATGATAATGCACTGTTTTTCTTTGGGGGTCTCAGACAGCAATGGAGGACTAAAAGTTTGATTGTGTTTAATTTGAAACTGAATGTGAAATTTGGCAACATCAACCATCTTTGATGCCGTACCGAACCGTAGCTCGGTCAAGAATTGAAGAATAACCATGCAAGTCACACAAACGCCGTTTGGCCTGCCAGAGATCCAAAAGGCAAGCCTAACACCACATTAAATCCCTAGAAATTGTAATTTCCAACGTGTAAACCATAAAGCAATATCTCATGCGTATAAAGACATTAACCGATGCGCTCCTCCACACTGCCCCAGTAGACAATGGGCCTGGGCTCAAGCAGGCTCAACTCACTGCCGAAGCTCTTGCGCTCAGCCTCTAGATGCAATAGAGAAGGCTGTCGCGAGATGATGCTGTTGATGGCAAGGACAGGGGACGAGCTTGTCGTGCTGACTGATGAGTAGGAAGCCTGAGTGGAGGTGGAGGCTGATGAGCTGCGACGGAGAGAGTTACGCAGACGAGACGGTGAGAAGCGAGAAGTCATGGCTTCGAAGCGGGAGGTATGAGCCATTGGATGAGAGTTTTTAAGAAGAGCCAAGAGCGAATGTGTTTATCGCGTAATGGCGAATTATGGTATCGGCGTAATAGGCGTCGCGTTCATGCAAATGATCGTGATGGTCGTTGAGGCGAAAGAGCTAACGAGCAACTTGTCCAGCAGTTGTCGTATGATAAATCAGGGGTTTCAATGAGCGAACGAGTTCAAGAGGTAGAAAAGAGAGGCACAGCCTGTCAAGTGTTTCTATCAGACTCTTGGTCTTGGTCTCGTCAACAAGAAACGAGCGAGGGATGGTTCTTTGGGTAGCACAAAGATAGACAAAGCAAGCAAAAGGAGCAAAAGCAAGAGGCACCACCTTTACCTTTATCTATCAATTCACTCTCGACGACGGACAAGAGACCCAGGAAAGAAAGTGGCAGTGTAGAAAAGAGAACCATAGTCCTTGCTTCAGAATATGTCAGGGGCTCGGAATGTGGGCGCACGGATTGTTTCAACGTCACAACTAGCGGCTGAAACAGTCGCATTGTCCATCAATTTACTTTGAGTTGGAGCATCACCAGGATTACGAAGCAAGGGTGTTTTGTCGCAGGCATGCGTTGATCAGACAAGCGTCAGGTCTCCAGTCTCACACAACCTTGTTCATACGTATCAACGCACTGGGCTACACAGATGCCGTCCTGTTACCCTTTCGTACTGTGCATGATGAACAATATGTGTCCATTTTAAATCTTTCGACCGAAACTAGATACCGGGGATAGCTTTGGTCCCTCCTTTCCTTTTCCCTTTCGCTCATGTGTTGATTGCCCTGGAACGCCGTGCTCAGTTTTGAATTATGTCATGAGTTCTTTTCCTGAACACAACCTCCTCCATTGATGAATGTGCATGATCGCATTGTTTCACCATCAAAAATGGACGACTTCCCTCCTCCTCACAAGTTCCATGTAAACAGTAGCTTCAACTCCTCCAACCGTTTGCCCCTCAGTGAAAACCATCATACCCTTGTGAGCCCTTATTATGTGTTTGTCGAACGGTGGCGTTGCGGCGAATGCTCTCGCCCCAAACCGAGTCGTCAAGCATTCCACGGACTTGCACAGGGCTAACGGGGTCCAAATGATTACTCTCGCGGCCCGAGGGCGCTGATGATCTTGTTTGCGTCGTCGATTGTTGCTGCTGTTCATGTGGATCATCCTCCTCGATCTCAAAGCTAAAGGCTGATGGTTGGGCAGGTGTTGTGGGCGATGGAGGCGCGGCTCTGGGGAAACTGAGAGGATGACTCCACGATGTGTCGTGCAACGACAGATCCACAGATCCCAGCCAGTTTCGTGGCTCGCCTGCGTCAACACTCGAGGGACGCGAGGCTGGTGAGAGGGGAGATCTCGGCCCTGCTCCACCTGTTTCATCGTCACTCAGATCGTTCTCAACAAGAATCTCTGGAATGTTCAGCTGTGGCACTGCCGTCATGCGGGCCGAGTGCTTTCGTAGCATATGTTTCTTGAATTGTCTTGAATAATATCTGCGTTGATGGTGAGCAATTTTCTTTTCCTGGGTCCGGCTATAGATAGCTTACAATGTGTCGAAGAAGCCCAAGACCACGCCACGTCGGACTTGGTCGTCTACTCGCTGGAGACGAGCTCGACGCCTTAGGAACTCTTCGAGTCTTTGCGTTTCTTTTTATCAGCCTTGGTGTACAGATGTGCGGCGCGGGGGGGAGGGATAGCTTACTTCAGGCTCTTGTTATCACTGATGATGTTGTAGTGAGCAAGAATCATCAAAACACTCGTGAAAGAGATGCCCCTGTCGGGATCTGCGGACACCAAGACCTCCTCGTAAAAAATGTTAAAACGCCGACGCTGGTGGCGCACGTTCTCCACGTCAATCCTCCTCAGCCGTGCATTGAGTTTGTTCAGGTCAATGCCACTGAATCCGCTGGTCGTCGCGATGGACGAGTGATGTGTGAGTTTCACATCATCCCTTATGTCTTCCAAAATAGAGTGAACGCTGTCCTCTGGATCATATATGCGCATCTGGAAGACACCTGAGAGTTCGCCAAGAAGACGCGGGAAAGCTGCCTTCGTGATATACCCAGTGCCTGCTGGGTCAACGCTTCGCCAAGCTTCTTTGAACCGTCGAATCTCATCGCGATCAACAACAGCCATGCCACTCGAGCGTTGAAAGACGTAACTGAAGCTCTCGTAGATGAGTGATACAAACAGGTTTACGAAGATATACATACTGACGATGTTCCATGCGATGAACAGGATTCTGGCCCACGATTCGCTACCACAGTCACTGTCGAAGAATCTAGGCTCGTCAACGCAAAGTGGCGGCTCTATGCTGGCATAATCTTCCATGACAGCATTCCATCCTTCACCTAGACTCATTCTGAATAGCAGAATCAGAGCTTTGGGGACGGTTCGGAAATTTATGTTTTCCGCAGTCTCTTCGCCGAATCGTGTCAAACTAAAAGCTTGAGTCATAGCAATGGCGAAGACCAGGAAGAATACCAGCCAGGTGGCAAGCAAGTTACCAATAACTGTCAGACTAGCAGCTGCCGTTTTGAACAGCTGGTCCAGTGCGTCGTTGCGGGGAATGAGGAGGAGTACAATGGCAACCAAGAACACCTTATGTAGCTGAACATAGGTTTCAATCTCAGTGTCTGATATGAGTAACGCGAGAGTTGAAACAAATGCCCCGAAGACAATGAACAGAGAGTAGAGATCCCACGAGCTTCGTCGGAAACGTACCCAACCCAAGCCAATGATTCGAATTGCAATGTTAGCCGTGTATGCCACGATGAAGGCGAAAAAAACAAAGTCGCGATACCGCGTCCACCACCATGGCTCACTGGCGAATTCCGAGACAAGCACGATCAAATGCAGTACTAGAACAACGGTAATTGTCTGGTACCATTTACCCTTCTTTTCGATAGCTCTCTTGTGGCACCATTTCTTCCAACTCTTCTCAGAATCGTCATAAGAACTCTTTGAAGGTGAAATTTGCCTCAGTATCTTTCGCAATTCGAGCCATGACCGTTGTTCCGCTGTCAAATAAGCGACGCCCGTCTGTTCGGTATAATTCCGCATGAAGACAGAGATAAAGAGTGTGAGTACGAAGACGGTGGCCAACAGATTGAATACGACAAGGAAGATGGCATTGCCCTCTGACGCTAGATCTTGGGGCTGCTTCATGCGGCCGGTAATGGCTTGAACGGCAAAAGAGACGTCTGTCCATCCCTCTTGACTAACGATCTGGAAAAGAATAAATAAAGATGCCCCAAAATCGTCGAAGCTGAAGAAGGGGTTCGCTGCAACACGCGGAGCAAGCATTGGCCAATCGTCGCTGAACGGTGTACTCTCGAACTCGCCATAGCAATTATCCATGGTATTAATTCCGTCACCACCATCGTTACATGACAAAAGCAAGCCGTTGAATAGGTTGAGACCATAAATGGCAAACGGGATGAGCAGAGACATCGAGACAAACGCGGCCTGGGGAAGCAATTAGCGAAGAACACGGCTACATGTAAGGAGATGGCAACTCACGCCTAGGATTTTCCACCAACCAACGATAATGAGATCGTGAAAGGTATTTCTAGCGCTGTTGCTAACATTCAGCAGTCGAAGTGCACGAAGCGCCTTGAATGCGCCTATTGCTCTGGAAATAGCGCCGTCATTGATGAGGAGCGTAACAACATTGATCCATAGAGTGACCAAAACGACTGAGTCCATAAATCCCCAGGAACTTCGCAAGTATGCATTTGGGGTCCACAGGAGTCCGTCCGCAATGATCTTGATCGCAGCTTCGACAGTAAACACGATCGCAAAAGCCATATCTGTCCAGATGTACCAATTCCTAATACTGAACTGATGCTGTTCTTGATACTCCTTCTGATAAAGAGGAGTGGTAACACATGCAAGGACGACCATAGCCACGATTGCTGCGTAAATGAATATCGTGAAGGAGTACCAAAGGAGGGTATCAGGCACTACACCATCAATACGCTCAATGCCCCGAGAAGGACCAACGACCCGCTGACAAAACCGGCGTAAGCTGTTGTTTGGTGAAAAGATGTACAAGGAGGTATTGTAATTTGGGTACTTCGTAAGATACTCTCGCTGAGCCCTCTTTCGGGTCATAGTGGCAGACATTGCCTGTTCAGCCATTTGTCGAGGATCCGAAGTATCGTTCGCGCCGTCAAACCGCAAGCTGGAATAAAAGGGGTTGGGCTCTTTGTCGCTAAACCATCCTTTCACCCTTCCCCACATGGCAGAGAGACGGCCAGGTTTGATCTCACCACCCAACAGTGTAGTTGCGCTTCTAATAGGGGCATGGTGCAGCCGGTCCTCCTCAGGTTTGGGATTCATTTGATCATCCAGAAATTCGCGGACCACGGCGTCCTTGAGAAGCATCTCGACTGTTGCTGGCCCGTAGTCGAGAGGATCCTTATTTTTGCGATGTTTGGACAGACCGAAGATTGTGGAAAGGGCCAGGTTGCTAGATGAAGCTCCAAGGTCTCGCCTTTGAAGAAAAGCCTTGACTTGTTGAAGCCGTTTCTCGTCCTCGGATACATCAAAGTTCTCCTGGATTACAGCAATGAACATATTGATGAGAATGAAGAAAGCCACAATGAACCAGCCAATAAGTAGAATAGCCCCTATCCATGAGGTATTCTTGTGCCTAGTGTAGGAGGTAACAGTATAAAGAATATCTGTCCAGTTCTCACTTGTCAGAACTTGGTACATACCCAAGAAGGAGTTGTAAATGGTGTAGAACGAGATACGATTGAGCTCGCCATCTTCATACACGGGAATTTCGCCTCTGAACAACTGGGCAGCAAAAATCGCTACCAAAAATGTCATCAGAAACACAAAGAACATCAGGTTTCCGATACCAGCTGCATTGCCCAAAACGAGAAGAATAAGTTCCCTTGTCACTGGTATTGCTAACACAATACGATAAACTCTCAGGATTTGGAACACCGTCAACCACCAATACGCTCTGGTATAGCGAATAGGAGGGATTAATATGATGGAAGTGATAATCGCAAGGCCGAGGTCGAAGAGGTTACGCCAACTTTTGTGGAAGTAATTCCAATCAGTTGCAATCCGGAAGATCATCTCGATATCGAGAAGAATGGTAACGATGATCTCGGCAGTGTTGATGAAACGCTCTCGTCTTGCTGACATGGTTGCACTGCGGCACGCCTGGCATAGCAACCCAAAAGTGATGGTCAGAATCCACACTGCGCGGGTTTTATAGAACATGCGTTGTAAAGAAGATGTTCGGCGAATTCTCTCATCGGATCGAGCTTGCACCGGCGATTCCTGGCTGACAGTGAATGCACTGGCTTTACTCTCTTCACGAATGACCTGGAAGGATGAGGTAATGACCGCAATCAACAAGTTCGTCAACCACAGCATCATGATCATGATGCCTGCACCGAAAAAGAGAGCAGCCTGGACATAATCCGAGCTCATGGTCATGTACATAAGATCGGAGAAGGTGTTTGCGCTCATGATGACAAACACAAGTTCTAGGGAGTTGAAAATGTTGTCAAAATTGACCGTGCCGTTGTGTGGGTTGGATTGCTGAAGACAAATGGAACCCCGAGGACACAGGAAGCCTTTCCCTTCGTTGGTTCCGTTCATAAGGTCCGTCAAGGACTTTGAATTGTTGAACTTGAGCCAAGGCATGGTTTCGCCCGTTTGGTTGTTCAAGTAACCACCACAAAAAGCTTCTTCATTTGTGTAGGAAGCATCAAGGTCTGTGGGATCAAGGGGGTCAAGCCACACGCACTGCCGACTCAAACTAGCCTTGAAACTCTGTACCCCTATAATTGCAAACAGAAGCCAGAAGAATGTGATGAGAAATGCAACTCGAACGAGTAAAGGCGTTGCTTTCTTTAAACTCCTGAGAATAATCTAAGAATACGTAAGCGTGTGTTCATATGTTCAGGTATCATGTCAACTTTACCGCGGTACCGTTCGTTAGAGCAAGTAATCTCAGAATTCGTAAACAACTCAGCATTCGAAATGCATAAAGATCGTGTTTAGTTTCGAGGCCAGAAATGCTTAAACAGAAAGTGATCCAATACGAGACAACGGCAACAAAATCGAAACGATTGAAGGAATGGCGTAGAAATGCTCGTCGAGCAAGCTGAAACCTTTGGTGCTCTTCCAGAGTTCTTGGCAATGCTTGCTGGCCTTGCATAAACGTTGTAAAAGATCTTGAGATTGCTGACGGTTCAGGTCGATATTGCGACTTCTTCTTTACAGATTTAATCCGCTCAGGTTGGAAAACAGTACGATACTGGTCTGCTATTGCGGCTCGAATTCCTCGTTTACGGTCAATGGTACTGTACTCTGCTGCGTTCAACACGAAGCCTGACACAATAATACGCGAGATAATCTCCAAAGTGAAGATAATGAAAAGGGCAAGCATAGCCCAATCAATAGGATGCTGTCCCCATCTTTCTGGGCGTCCATTCTCAAATACATTCGGAGCTGCCTCAACCGCGAGAAGAATAGCCTGCAAGACTATCAAAAGAAGCAAGAATGGCTCCGTATATGGGTTGACCAGGAGGTCGCAGAGTCGTAGTCTCAAAGGGTTGTCCGGCGAGAAGATTCCCAGCGACTTTCCTTTCAGAGGATTTGGTAAAGGGGGCCTCGGCATATCTGGCTCAGCTTCGGTCACATTAAAACGTGGTTCTGTAGATTTTTCGCTTGACGAACGAACCAACTGTGGTTGATACGAAGTATCGGCAAACATCGAAGTCATCGTATCCCGATTCCTATCTTGATCATGTCTACTAGGTGAGCGGGAGCGATGCCTCGATGCACGATGATCAATGACTTCTGTTTCTCCGCTAATGTTGACAACTCTCTGTGACATTGCTCGCACGATCGAGCCAGCACGGGACAAAGCGCCTGATGTAGAAGGCGATCTTGACCTCTGATATTCGTTGGGGTTAAGAGAAGCGCCAAAGTTGCGATTTCGAGTTGACCCATAGCTTGCTCTCAAATCTTCGCCGAGGCTTCTCGTATTGCGACCGCGCGACGGGCTGTTTTCCAGGCTTGAAACCGTTTGAAAACTGTCTCGATTTCGATTATCCAAATTACTAGCAGATAAAGAACCAGATATAGGCTCAACTCCAGCTGTCAAGGGAACTCGATCGGACTCGGCATATTCGGTACTCGGCGCATCTTCGACGTAGGGAGCAGGCGGGTCGTATGTACGAACCGGTGTAGAAGGCATTGGAGGACTTGGCTGATGGTGATCCAGACCCGGAGGGAGCGCAGTCTGTAGAGCCATTGGATCTATAGGTGACCCTGGGCTAACATCGTCGTCGAAACGATCGTAGGGTTGGTCCCAGTATGTTGAGATACCAGGAAGGTTGGCAGACATTTGAGGAACGTTGGGCGGAGAAATGCTCGGCTCTTGCCGTGACAGACCAGCTTGCGTCTGTTGATTATCGAGATGCGTTCCATCTAAATTCTGAAGCGGGATGGACAGGCGCCGCGCTGGGCGCCCATCTTGATCCCAAGAGTGTGAAGACATGGACCAACGAAAGGACTAATGACCACCAATGCGGTCCAATGTCATGGAGAATGGTGATTATTGGTACTACTACCAAAATGAAGCATCGTTAACGCTTCATGAGAAATAAAACAAGTCAAGAGAGCGTGAACTAAGTATTGCGCAGAGGTGTTCGTAGAAGCGAAGAGGTAGCCAGTTCGCACATCCCAATCAGGAGTCCTAAGATACCGTAGGACGGCTGGATGTGACAGTAAGCTCCCATTTACGCACTGTACACGCAGCAGCTCCTTTAGCAAAGTGCAAAAATGCCGTGTGCTTTTTATAGAACAAGGTTTCTGCTACAGTGTGGAGAGTTTCATCCCCTGGAAACGGAGCCCGGTCGTAAGCTGAATTCCCAGGAGCAAGGGTACCTTAGTAGGACGTCGAAAAGTCATACCGGTATCCCTAGTGGCATGTGCTTGTGGCTGACTGCGCCACAGCTCGTCCCAGCTTTTCGCGACCTACCTTAGAAACGCCTTAAAACACGCTTCTGACAATTGTGACGCGACTGGCTGGCATCCTGACATCGACATCATCAACTTTTCTTCAGCCATGCCGTCTCGCAAGCGCTCGCTTGCAGCCATCGATGGCGGTGATAGAGAGAAAGAATACTCATTACAGCATCGTATCCGTAATATGTGGCAGTTCGCGAACCTTTGCCAGTGGATATACATATTCGGCAAGGCTGCGAAAATCGACGAAGCTATCGATGTTGAGGTATGGCCACATAACAACCCAGTACTTCAGTAATGGACGGGCGCACAAACTAACAGATACCATAGGAAATTGAGACAGAATGCCTCAAGCCGAACTCCAGTATCTTGGCGGACATTGCCCTTGCCCTCCTCAAACTAGTTTCGTCGCATCGTGGTTTAACGTACGTTTCCAGGAATTGGGAGATGCAGTTTTTGCTAATCGTGATTCGAAGGCATGACATTTTCGATGACCAAGCACGAAAGCAATTCACGAAGAGATCGCCAAACTACAATCCCTTCGGTTCTGGTGAAACACCCCTCAAATTCAACGATTTCGACATTTTTACTAAGGTAAGCTATGTAGAAATCACAAGGGCAGTCAGTGATCCGAAGCTAATATACACTGCTTGGGTAGATCAAGGTCATGCAACAACTGACTCAATGGGTCATGATCCATCCTGAGCGCATTCGGGATAAGATGGAAGAGCAAAAGGATAGCGAGCAAACAAGTTGGGTAAGTTCACACCTCAACGAGATGGGGCTTAGCCACTAACAGAATTCCAGCGAATAGAACCATACGGTTGGGATGCAGATGACCGAACCTATTTCGTGCTGGACGATAACCGAGTGTATCGGCTTACAGAACCTCCGATGATCAAGAAACCCACCAAAGCGAAGAAACCCAGAGCATCGTATGGGAGTAGACGCTCGAGCACAAGACGACGCACAACTTTGAATGCAGAAGAAGTGATCGAAACGGACCAAGATATCGAAGGAGATACACCTCTCGAAGATGATGGCCTGGGTGGAATGACATGGGAATGTCTCGCCGTCACTCTTGATGATGTACGATCTGTTGTGGATGGTTTTCGGAAAACCCGTGACGAGAACGAGAAAATCCTACGCAATCAGCTAGAAAAACACCTCGTTCCTATCCTTGAAAAACAAGAACAATCTCGGCAGCGCAGAGAGTTACAGCGAGAGCGAGAACTAGCGAACGCTGCCAAAATGGCAAATGCGAAACGATCGAGCCGAATTGCTGGGAGGGTTGAACAACAGAGGCAGGAGGAGCAGATTCGAGAGGAAGAACGACACCGAAAGGAAGAAGAAGCAACCAAACGACGAGAAGAATTGGCGCAAATTAAAATGGAAGAGGAGCGCGATAGAAGACTGGTGTCTCGTGAACAACGGCTTCGAGAACGCGAGGCACGACGCGTCCAACATGAGGAAGAACTGGCACAACTCTCCGAAGACAGCAAGAACTTATCAAGTAACAGCGCACGAGTATCTGAACGCCGCCTTCAAGTTGAGATTGAAAAAAACAAGCAAGCTCTGAAGGAGCTCGAGGATGAGGAAGAAGATTGGATTTTCGACTGCACTTGTGGTCTCTATGGCCAAGTTGACGATGGAGCGCACAGCGTAGCTTGTGAGAGATGTAATGTCTGGCAACATAGTCTATGCGTTGGGCTGAGTGAAGCAGCAGCTGACCAGCCGGAATTCCACTACATCTGTGCTTCTTGTATTAGGCGCGAGCAAGAAGCCAAACGCCCCAGACCAACTATCAAGCTGAAGCTCAATCGTCCACCTAACTCTGGCATTCAGCCAGATCGATCTGGCTCTTCAAGTCACTTAGGGCTATCGTTCAGTGGGCAGGGTCGAAAGGTCAACGGGACAGGGTATGGAGACCATGACCCATCCAACGGCAACGTTGAGCATGGCTTGACTCCATTGGCTTCCACCCCTAGTACTAATGTCAATGGCGTTGGTTTCCCAATGAGCATGATGGACGCCCGCTCAGAGGTGAGTCAGGAGGTGCTTGGCACACCCAAAGGAACACCGGTGATCCCGGCACCTGTCAAGCTAGATGCCAGCATCCAGGGCAGTCCATCACGCAGTACGTCTATGACCACGCCAATGACGTCCTTCCGGACACCTAGTCCTTCGAAAGGTATCGACAGCTTCCAGGGTGATAAAACAGCTGAGTCTGCGTTGAGCACACCTCAGATCAGCCGTGAGATATATCGAGCTGCTCACGAGCAGAACGGAACTATACCTTCTATTGCTGGGCTCTCCCCAACCAAGCATTCACCACCTCGCCCCATCGATTCTGCCAGCTCGAATAGATACAAGGCTGCTACTCCAATACTTCCTCCGGTTGCTCTATCACCCTCTCCTCAACATCAGATCTTGACTCCGCCAATCAAACCATCGGAGCCACCAAGACCGTTTGAAAACCGATGAACGCTCCAAATACGGGGATTTAATAAGGCATGTACCCTGGTCAACGCCACGGCTGTGTTAGGAAGTTCTCTAAACCATGTTCAGGCATGACATGAAACTTATCCCTAAGCCATCTTCAACAGAAATCCAAGCACAACCAATACCATGATGGTATTAACGAGAAGACGCTGAGTCCTTTTCTCTCATTGGAGAGGGATAAAGCTATTCAGAACAATTGCCTGTCATGGGGCCTTAAATGAGAGAATGGCACAGGCAGGTTGAATCACACTTCCCCCATCTGTAAGGACTCTATAATCGTCTCCAGATTAAACTAGGCAAGTGGTCGACCAACAGAATTTGTGATCTGAAGCACTGCAGCAACGCGAGACGCGAATGGCCGAACCTATGCCGAAAATAGGGTGTCTGTCAACATTGCCGGGCGTGATGAAAATGGTGGTCAGGAACAAATGGCCAAAGCTTCGAATAGGAGCCTGTTTCTCTTTTTGACGCCAGGACGAAATAGTCCTAAAGGCAGAGCTGATCTGCCAAAACAGAACCAACAGGCCAGGCTGGTACAGGGTTAGATCAGGCTGGGCAATTATGGATTATTTGGTTGGTTGGTCGTTCGGCTACCGCAACACATCAAACAGACGCTGCCAGCACAACTGCGAGTGGCCGCTTGGTCCCAGTTATCCGGCACTTGAAGCAAACATACTACAGCACTCCACATTAACAAACCTGGTAGGGCATGGCAGGGCAAGACTGCTAATGGAAGCAAAGCAAGACAGCGGTGGACAGGAGCTGTTGGAGTAGCAGGATTGCGAGACGCCTTTGGTTATAAGTAAGAGAATATGACGGATAATAGATCGAGATCGATTCACCAAACAATAGAGAGTCAACAACGTCTCAAGTTGGGATGGTTGATGACACCCAGAGGGGCCGGATGCGCACGTCAAAGGAATGCGCCGTGGCTGGACTAGCGGCATGCGAATAAGGCGGCGCAGGGAAGCACAATCAAAAGTATGACATTTTGTTTCTATTGAATGGATTGCGGCTGGACGCCAAGCGGCCCCATCTCTTAAGCTCATAGGGCTTCTATTCTACTGTGCTTCACCATGTTGGTCCGTGTACAGTGTGGTGGGTGGCAGAGAGTGGAGGATACCGGCCAACGACACATGTAAATGCAGCTTGGAGAGGTCTACCACTCTGGTAACGGTCCGCATTGCGGTCTGTTTCCCAACAGGACAGTCGTCTGCTTCGGTTCCTTTGAGCTTCAGAGCATCAGGTAGTTGCTTGTCTATTTGTAGGCATGGTCCTGGCGTTGTAGACATATCTCTGATATCAGAATGTCCCAAGCGCATACAAAACCACTCGTGGCAGCTCAAAGAAATCCGACAAAGACGCCCTTGCTGAGTGCTCTACCTTCAGGCCGCTTAAGACCAACATAGCTACTGTCAAAAGACCAGACTTTATCTCTTCATCTACATTGTGCAACTTACCAAGTCCACTTGCCGTTGTTCACTATAGTACCTGTGTTGTTCCATTGGCTCCATCACCATCAACACCATCAACACCAACAACACAGGACCCTTTTCTATCCTTGCGTCCCGTTGCCAAAATCAATACCCAAGGGCGGTGGAAGACACGCGACATGCCGCAACAGATACTTCCAGCTCCGCCATCTTCTTCTGACGGCTTCTCTCAACAGCCAGTGGCCATGGAGTCACATACTTCGCATCCTCAAGGCTCTATGAGCCCAGAACAAAGCTTTGCCGGCTACTCTTACTCAACTCGATACTCTACTCCTGTTCGTGACGATGACTCTTCTGTGTATGAGCCATCAACTGTCTATTCTCAAAGAAGTGATGTTTCGTTTGTAAGTCAAACAGGCCCACACTGGCTGCCATCATAGCTAACCTGCGATACTAGCAAGGCTATGCTGGAGGTCTAGGTATCACAAGCAACCCTTATGGTCCTTTGCCCGATGAGATCGGCTACAATGTAGGTTTCACGAGAGCACATGAAGAGCCAATAGCTGAGCCAACAAAGCAGAACCATCTCCCGTACACTCCGGAAGCGTCACCTTCAGCACCTTGCTCATTTAGCGACGCAATTACTACTCGCAGTGGTCTCAATATCGCTAAGAAATCGCTTACCACACGATCACCAGCAGTCAAAACTGGTCGAGTTCAGAAGAGAAGCCGTGCAGAGAAATCCAAGAATGCCACTAACATGCTTTCAAAACCGCTTTCCGAAGCTGCCAGAGACTTTCCCGATATTCACGTTGCTGACATCGAGGCCTTTGTCAGTCGGTCAACTGAAGAGAGACTATCGGAAACTTCGCGTAACAAAAAAGCTGGTCAGATCAAACGTCCCATGAATGCTTTTATGCTATACCGAAAGGCGTACCAGGAAGTCGCTAAGACGCAATGTTCTCAAAACAACCACCAGCATGTCTCAAAAGTCTGCGGTGCCGCATGGGTTTTGGAGCCAGCGCAAATCAAGGAGAATTTTGATCAATGGGCAAGAATAGAGCGTGTGAACCATCAGCGCGCACATCCCGGATACAAGTTCACACCCTCGAAGCCACGAAAGACCAAACGTGATGGGGATGGCAATGACGACTATTCAGACAACGACTCAGACTGGAACGCCGGACGTGCCCGGAAGTCCAGATTCCGCCATGCTACACGACTAAGCGAGACACCAGTCGCCTACGATGCTGCGGGTAATGCGATCGGAGAGCCAGCCGTGCCATCTTACCATGACATGTATGCCTACCCGGCTCTAGGTCGGCCTCATTCACTGCCATACGATGATATCGCACCCAGCTCCTTTGATATGGGCATTTGTCAGTACAGTGGACTCAATATCAACGGCGAAGTGATCAGCAGAACCCCTTCTCCTGGTGCCATCGACTACCCTGTACATGGGCTTGATGGATTCGCCAACTACTACGGACCGCCTGGATCAAGTTTTGACAATGCCGCTCCCCATCTCTTTGGACCTGCGCAGTACGATGTTTATGATGAGATCCCTGCCAGCGTCCCTTTTGACCAAGAAGGCTGGATGTCTCACATGGAAAGTGGTCAAGACCTGATGCCAGTCATGGGGGGCTACGAAGACACCATAGCACAAGACGTATACTTGAAGGGAAGCAAAGACGATTGGAAAGTCGAAATCATGGACGAGCCTGGTCACTTCGAGGATTGGTATGCACAGACCGAGCAGGGGCTCCAGTGATAATAGGCATCTTGATGTCGCCATGTAATTGTAGCAATTCCTTGCGTGTTTTACTATTTGGGAGCATCATACATTGGACCGAGCGGTTTGATTTAGACCTGGTTTTCCTTAGGGATACATATTTTAAATGAGAATCGGTAGGTTTTGGCAAACACCATGACTAGGATTTTCTCATCTCAAGGCGTACTGTAATTCTAATCATTCTGTCTTTGAAAGCTAAACCGTCTGTTGTGTGTATGTATGTGTGGATGGTGGAGAATGGCGTAGGCTTAGTCAGTGGATGCTACCTACCTTAGTACCAATGTCTACCTTGCCTGCATCTAGAAGCCGCGACTTGTCCCCAAGACGACATTCCATCCATCGCAACTGTATCCAAGCTGTCTGCAACACATGATGACTTGGTTCTCCAAAACAGTGACCGTTACTGGTCTAGTCCTATTAGCACATGCGTAAGCCCGGCAATTCTTGGTGTCTTCACAGGAAATTGACAATCACTCCAGTTGCTACTCCGCGCAAGAGCACTCCGTCATTTCGTCAACAGCGGTGCATCATAGCCAACCGCAGCCGCTCGCAACACACTCGCTCCCAATCGACATATCGATCGAAGCACTGGTAGCGACTTTGATTATTGTCCTTGGCTTGGTTCTGGGAACTCCAAAGCTTCGACCAATTAAGTGGCACGAATGGGCTGGCAAGATTGAGCGCGAAGGAGAGGCTGGTTTCCAAACAGGAAGTGGCGAGGTGGAAAAGGACTATCGAGGAAACCCATTCAGTGTGCTTGAGACGAGGCCAGGTTTCATTGACATCCGCAAGCAGCGCCGTGAATTCACGAGCTGGGTCAAGGCTGACGAGAAGTGAGGACAAGAGCTCAGACACTTAATATGGGCGACATCACACCCTTATCGATTTGACGGGGTTCTATCCTATCAACACGAAGCGCTGTTGGAGGCATACTCCTGGCGTGCTCAGGAGCATTTGCGACTCAACAGGAATGACGAGCGACCAGCCTCCGGAACCAAATAGAATCTATTCAGATACCTGCATGACTACATTCAATACTGTATTAGCTAAGGTAGTTGCGCTGATTGAAACCATACTAGGTACTTGTCAGAAATACCTTAGTACCTAAGCACCTTAGGTAGGAACATTCATGAATCTTCTTGCACTACCTAGGTAGAATTTGCGATCGAGCTCCTTTCACACGTGTATCCTTCCTTCCCATAATGGCAAAGGCCAAGGAAACCTCCAACGCCATAGGAGATAACTAAAGCAGTAAAAGGCTCCTGCCCTGACTCACACAGACTACTAGAGAAGGTCACTCCCGTCCAGATCTCTCCTCTTGCCTTCCATTGGATGCCTGCTAATCGTGCGGTGTGGTAAGGTCAACCTTCTGACTCCACGCATATTCCTTCTGGTCTTTCGGCAACAAATTTATTAAATTCACTCAGCAAATATGCCCAAGACGCCAGGCTCGAGTGCTTCTAGCTCCAGTCGTCGTGGCCGAGGTCGAGGAGGTAGAGGATGGAGGGGCCGCACTTACAACCGCGGGAACAGTGGTGGTTTGTCCTCCAGAGGTGGCTCAACACGGCCACGAGCTCGTAATCCCTCTTCATCGATACGCTACAGTTCTGCTTCTCGAAACCACGCACAGTATTCAGATTCACAAGAACCGCAGACGCCCAATGCCGACACTCGTGCTCGAAGCAGCAGTGAGCCCATTCAACATGAAGTTGTCATGGCCATCGACCTCAAGGATAATTGCACCATTGGGTGCGCATATTTTTCAACTACTGACGGGATTCTCCATGTATCCGAGGACATTGCTACAGCTTCACTTGACATTGCGGAACAATTCCTTATCCACATCCAACCAACCAGTCTTCTTGTATCTGCAAGAGCACCTGCCAGTTTCCGGGACCAGCTGGAGAAGATCACTGCGTCAGAAGGTCAGCGAAAATATATTCATCTTTCGATTCGTAAGATAAGAAACTGACGAGAGGCATGCATAGGTGCCTCAAAAGGAGTTATTTTCCGCGGCTTGCAGTCGTCAGAGTTCTCAATCGAAACGGCACACGAACGACTTGTTAGTCTCGATTCACAAGCCTTATCTGCTACTGGTATTGTATTCTCCACAGGGATTGAGGAGGATGGAAGTGAAGAATCCATACCCGGTCTTTCTCAACCTGAGTCGCAGGCATTCCGTCAACTTCGCTATGGAGGCTGCATAAACATGAATAGCCAGGTATCAGTAAGGGTACCCTTCTACTATCGTGATTCAGATATTGATGTGATTTAGGTAGGATGTGCTGGTGCCTTACTTGGCGATGTTCTTCGTCGACGATCCGCTGGTTTTCTCCCTGATGGGCAAGTTGCTGGTGTTCTCTTTCGTGTTGTTGACATCCGCATGTTCTCCCTTAATACCTACATGTATGTCAGCACTGACGCTCTCTTGTCACTGCAAATTCTGCAGACCGAATTGCACCCCAACAGCCAAGCGTGGGGACCAGATGCGAAGAAGGGCAATTCGAAAGAAAGTCTTTCTGTATATGGACTGTTCCATCACCTGGCTTGTACCCCTCAAGGTCGTACACAACTACGTCAACTCTTCCTTCGACCACTGTTGGACCTTGGCATCATTTCGGAGAGGCAGAGAACCATCACAGTATTGCTTCAACCAGACAACGCCGACAAACTTGCACAGTTGACTTCGACCCTACGCAAAATTCGAAACATGCGTACCACTTTAGCGCAGCTGCGAAAAGGCATTGAGTTTCCCTCTGCTGGTCAATCTTTCGATAGGGGCGTATGGGCAACAATCCAGAAGTTCACCGCCCAAGCTCTGACTCTCAGAGAAATGATAGGCTTGTTTAATGGAGGCTCTGATATAGTAATCTTCAAGAAAGTAAGGAGCTGCTACAGCAAGAGACCTGGCGGTTCAAGCTAATGGTATCGACTAAGCTCATTCATACCCTCGAACCGGCCAGCTTGGTAGTTGTTGGGGACATGATCAACAAAACAATCGATTTTGAACAGTCCAAGGCACGCCACAGATCCTCCGTCAGAACTGGAATAGATACTCAACTTGACGAACTAAAAAGACGGTATGACGGGATGGACAGCTTCCTGACAGAAGTTGTCAACCAACTCAATAGGGAGTTGCCACAATGGGCACGTAAATATGTTCGATCCTGCATCTTTCTGCCACAAATAGGTTTTCTCACAGTGGTGGAATCAAATCGCCTCACAGGTAACGGGCATTATGAAGGAGAGGGGACAGCTGTTGGGGACTGGAAAAAGTTGTTTGCTGCGGACGGTGCAGTGTGCTACAAAAACAGCTACATGAGAGAGTTGGACGAGGAATACGGAGACATGTATTGCCAGATTGGAGGTAAGTTTGTTGTCAGTAGTGCTTTGAAGGCTTCAACTCACACAAGGCAGATCGGGAGGTGGAGATTATACATGATCTTGCAGGTAAAGTTTTGGAGCACGAGGAGCCTCTGTTGCTTGCCTCGGACATGTGTGGTGAGTTTGATGCAATACTTGCCCTTGCGCTTGGTGCCGAAAAGTACGATTGGCATGCACCACAAGTGGTGGAAGCAAGCATTATCCACATCGAGGAAGGCCGCCATCCTCTGCAAGAACTTGTTGTGCCAACCTTCATCCCAAATCCCTGCCATCTCTTTACAGGGACATCAACTATAACGGCGGCCCAAGATGGCTCGCCTCAGGCTCTGGTCCTGATTGGGCCAAATCACTCTGGAAAGAGCGTCTATCTGAAACAAACAGCTATAATTGTCTATCTGGCCCACATCGGAAGTTTTGTACCAGCAGTTCAGGCAACAATCGGGCTCACAGAAAGCATCTTGACTTGCATATCTCCCAGGGAAAGCATGTCTGGAGGCGAGAGTGCTTTTGCAAGAGACATGAAACAAGCTGCGCTATCAATGAAATCATCAACACCTAGAAGCCTCGTCTTGGTAGATGAGTTCGGGAAAGGGACCAATGGCGATGACGGTGCCGGATTGCTGGCCGCGCTACTGGACTACTACCTATCTCTCGGACCCGAGTGCCCTCGACTACTTGCTGCCACGCACTTTCATGAAGTTTTCGAGTGTGGGTATTTGGAAAACCACAATGGATTACGCATTGCGCACATGAACGTCAGAATGGACTGGAATGCGTCAGTTGCGGATGATCAAGTGACCTTTCTCTTCAACCTTGAATATGGCCATAGCACGTCAAGTTTGGGAGGCAGATGTGCAGCTTTGAATGGAGTACCAAGCGCAGTGGTTGAACGCGCCGAAAACATTTCAAAGTTGCTGGCCCGAAACGAAGACCTGAGTGCGGTTTGTGCTCGCCTTTCTCAAGCAGAGGAAGTCCAGCTTAGCAAGGCAGAGATGACTGCGCGGCTGTTTCTAAGTGAGACCTTCGGCGACCAAGATGAGGCCAACTTGAACGGGGAGGAACATACGAGAGGTTCTATTATTGAGGTCTTGGAGGATATACTGTCATCTGATATTTGAGCAGCTGTTGCCGAGTCGATATGAGATCGAACTAAACGAGGGGGCAATTCGCGAGTGCTATGAGACAGCTACGGCTGAAAACTTTTCTTCACTTCTTCGTCATAATTCCATCGAGGTCTTTGCCGTTACGTGCATACTACATCTATCAACCCTCACTAGTAAAGCCTATTGCTGCATCTAGAGCCTCATTGAACATGCTACCCGATGATTGAAGGGCATTGGAAGGTTGTCTCGGTCAGTGAGTTGCTGCATAACCATGAATTTTAGATAGGGACTGTCGAGCCTTTTCCTATAGCTTCACGGGATTGTTCAAAATCGTACAGATTCCCACTATAAGCTCCTGAGGGCTATGTTGCATTTTCAGTGAGGCTTGGGAATTGTTAAATAGTGAAGCAAAGATATCGCCAGGCAAATGCCCTCACAGTCAAGATCGAACGGATTTCAGGTAATACATGGCGAAGGATGAAAAGTGGCAAACCCGACACAGGACTGAGTGGTCATCCCAGTCAACATATGTTGCTGTACTATTCTATATACAAAACCAAAAACATGCATACATTCCACATCAAGCGCCCGTCAAGTCTTTCAGCATAAGCCGATTGTAGATCTTATATATGATGTGATAAGCAGACTTCATAGTTTCAAGCCCTAACAACGTAGGCTGTTCATAAAATGCATCGTAACTGCAGTCATTCGCTCTGGTGAGCGCAAATATCCTTTTGAGCAACGAGGTAAGTACATGTCTTCCTCAGCAGCTGTAGCAGGGCGTTAACTCAAACCTGGTACACTAGCACCAGCGACCATGCCCACGATCGTTGTATCAAGTTGTATATCAGCTTGTTTGGCACCTAATTAAATCAGGACGTTGAGTATTGCAATGCCCGCCCCAAAAACCATAAAACACAAGGCAAGTCTGTTGGAGGATGAAGCATCGTTCCCGTAATCCGAGCAGTCATCGCTGGAAACGTTTCTGCAAGCACGAGAGCTCAGACTAGAGCAGACCGCGGTTGCTGATGACGAACCCAGAGCCTGTCCACCACCCTGAACTGTTGTACCTCCGCCACCAGGTACAACTATAGTGACACCATACTGGCCTCCGTCTCCGAGGAAATTAACACACTGATCGTAGTTTTCTTCGCAGGCATCAACGGCTGAGGTGCATGCAGCTTCGTTTGTAAATGTCGTGGCAGCGTAGGGGAAGGCGAAATATGAGTTCGGGACGTAGGATGCTTCAGCGGTTGGTTCGCCAGTGGCCGAGGCTGGAGCTGTACCTGTGCAGACGGCGCTTGGCATCGTTAGTAGTCAATTCGTTCGTCGAAAAAGGAATCCAAGTTCTGAGCACTCACCCAGATGGACAGCAAGCCGGTTCATCGTCGGCGTCCACGGCACACGTTTGGCCGTTTTGGCAGCATATGTCGCTAAATCTCTCGCCAAGCTCCTCAGAGCATCGGAATGTGTTCGCTGGGCATGAATCGTCCCGTCTGAAGATGACAGATGCAGGCGGAATGTAGTATGCTGGGGCGTATACTGCCGTTGCTATTGCTTCTGCTTGAGGAATGTTCTGAGCAGATGTAGAAACTGCAACGAGGCCGAGCCAGAGGCAACTATAACTGAGCATGATGATGGTTGAGAGCAAGCGAATGAGAGATGGTTGGACGAGGCTGAGACGTCAAGACGTTCTACTGCAGATCGGTAAAGCATACGAGGAGCAGCGAATGTTGGCTAGATTCATAAGTAAAAGAAAGCCCCAAAGAGATCATCGTCCGTGTTCTCTCTCTTTTTTTTCTCCTTTCCCCGGCCCTCGTCTATGCTTCCTTGCCAGCTTCCAGGTCCAGGCTCCAAGTCAGGGACCTAAGACGATTCCAGTGGGGTCGAAAAGGCTTAGCCCGTAACGTCGCAAGTACAAGATTGTCAGCTTGTTTCTTTGGGTAACAACATGCATGACAGGCAATCCAATCACCTCAGCGTACCTAGGTTAGGGGTGGGATGATGTCATGGGTTTCTGTTGACTGAGCAACCCTTGGCACCAAGCTAAAATCGACTCGATCAATTAAGTTCACAATGCCCTAGGTACTTATTGTGTCAAAGTCAATGTTCATGCAAATACATTATATCCCAAGTATGATTGTTACTGTTGCTCAAAATGTCTGAGATCGACCTGTAACTCGATTCTTCAAAACCCTCGGACATGACCCAAAATCTGTCGTAACCGGTCCAGTGCCTTTGTCTGAGGCACAGCATCAAGACCTTGATTCTTAACTTCCACGATTTCTCTTCGAGCTTCAGTTATCAGAGGCTCTAAATCCCCCCAGACATACTCTGTATACCCATTTAACACCTTGTCCCATTGGTCAAGGTAGCTATTCCTCACTTCGTCGGCACTCGTTGTACCAAAGTGAAGCTGCCGTTCGAAATCTGCTTCAGGTCCTGCCTGATCAAGAAACTCGGGGTTAAAGTTGAGTAAGTCATCCCAGCTAAAGCCAGGGAAAGCCGAACCTGCAGTGAAAAGGGCTTCTCTCAGCTTGGTAGCCGCCTCTGGGGTAAGGCCCTCATCTACGGCGTCCGTGTCATGAGCTCCGAGCAAAACACCATCAAGTGCCCCAGATGAATCATCAAGTAGGTTGACTACAGCAGCGCCATCCATCTTCTCTTGCTCCAGAATAGCGCTTGGCGTAGATGGTACATGGTGAGTTTGGTTTGGGAGCCTCCCATATTGACTGGCATCCTCAATCTCTAACTTGGAGTCGGCACTGAAGAAGGCGTCAAATGCTTCCGCCGATGCACCAGAAACAAAATTTGCCTGGGAGTGTAGCGATTCACCAGGAGCTGTTGAGCGCAACCTGTGCGATGATGCTTCGCCCGTACTAGATGAGTTTATCCCAGTAATGCTGCTGCCACTGGCGCTAGCTTTTCCATCTGGTCTCTGGCCACTTATATCTGGACCTGTTCCGAAAGCATGGAGAGCAAGTCTGCCAGAAGCCTGAAGTCTGCTGGCGATGGAGTCAGGCTTTCCAGAATCGTTATCTGTGGCCTTGCCTTTCGATTTTGCAGATTCCTCGTTTTGTTGTTGTGCTTTCGGTTGTTGTCTGTTTTCGTTGTCCATGGCTGTCTACCTATATCAGCCAAGGAGCATGCACAGCTACCAGTATTGCTCCAGCAGCAGAGGCAATGAGTTGAGCGCCTTGTGGAATAAGTCGAGGGAAGAGAGCTTGATAGAAAAGCTCCGGAAAACTGATGATGGGCATCGGTTCATTCGCTGTAGACGTCTAGGATATGATTAAACTATAAAATAGCCGCGATGAAGTTAAACCGCGGGGCACATGTCAAAACCGCTCCGGGCGGGTGAGCGGGTGCCGATCGGCCTGGGGCTTGGCACCGGATTTCCGAGAAAGGTTAATAATCTGATAATGCCTGATATCGCTCGTGAGTCGATACTGGAACAACTCTGACGAGTATAATTGAGTCAAGAAGCTTACGCAGGTAAGGTGGTTAGTTGTTCATCGAATCAGATGGGATCCAAATGAAGCGCGCTCTATCCTCTACCACCAGTGCTGACCATGCTGCCTACTGTCTATCTGAATGCCTACCTACCTACCTACCTAGGGTATGGGGGTCAAGTCATCCAGGGATACCCCGCTGTTACATCAAACTTGATCTAATATATGATAAAGGTAGATGTAAGCTGCGCAGAAGTGCCCAACATAATGGCCTGTTAGTGAGGCTGATCTATCTTACAGCCTCACTTTGAAAAAGTAGAATGCCTAGGCAGCTCTAGCTCTCGTCGCCAGCAGAGCTTGCAGCTATATATATCCCTGATATATGCAGAAGTCTGTCAAGATGGCTTCCAAGGGTTGAGCTGCTGGGGTCACTAGCTAGGTAGGTAACCCCTCACAAGTTGAAGCAGGCACGTTAAGTCATCGATCTTATTATGCTGGTGGCGTCTAGCCTTGAGGCACAGCCTATTGTAGGCAATGAAGCCCCGGAGCTATGTTGTGGCTTCTGGACCTAAGTGCCAACTCAGCTCTGAGCTGTTGCTTAACTCTTACTGGAGGTCCAGTCTCTATCGGATAATCATCAGCGTAGGGAAGCGTGACATGAAAATAGACCCAAACCTGAGGGATCCACCATAAACTGTCTAGGCTGTCCTATCCCATCAATCATCCAGCCAAGCCCAAACCAGGCCCGGCCAGGCCAAACCGAAATCGAACTGGATCAGATCAAAGCAGCTTGACTTTCGTTTCTGCTGCGTCACTGCCCGTCCCAACTTGTTCTTTGATATGTTCTCGACACAAAGAAGCCGTCTTGTCTGAAGCGAAACGTTTCTGTACGTAAATACCACGAAACTCGATATATTACAGACATAACAATACCCACCACAGCTAAGCATAGCTCAAGACCTTCACTGCTGTCTTAAGCTGTCTTTCTTTACTTTAGTAGGTTCCTTGTCCACTATATACAGTAGCCAGGTCAGGTTGTGCCGCCGGCCCAGTGCAGTACAGTTAGTACCTACCTAGGCAGCTCACCAATTTACCTACCTACCTAGGTACCCTAGGCACAACGCTGTGCAGCTCAGCACAGACTTCAGAGCGCTCTCCCTCCACTCGCTGTCTCCTCCCTCATCTCTTTGGCCCGCCCCTCCGTTGCTTCTGCTCCTCGCCCACATCCACATCCACATTCACGACCAAACCAAAGCAGACCAGTCTACCTCCACCACAACCACCATTACCACCCGACCATTATTCTTCAGCCTTGGACGCCTGCCCGCCTCCTAACATCATTCAGCCCTCCGCCGTCCTGCCTTCGATATCCCTTCCTGCCGCCGGACAGGATAATTTTGGACGACGTCTATAGATCACGGCGGCATATCTTGGTAGACCCCACTGCGGCGCCGACAAAAGACAATATCCAGAAACGACACCACCGCCCATCCACCCACCACCTTACCTAACCTTACGCCATCCAACACCCACCGCAACACCAGACCAGACGTGTGCCGTTGTAGCTTCCATCATCCATCCATCTCCCTTCGTGTTGGCTCGGCTCGTCAACATCAACTACTTCCGCTGTTTCCAAGTTCTCGGCTCCGATTAATCCTCACCTCCGCCTTGGCCCCGCCATTCGAATCCACAGCTATCGATTCTGACCTTTGCCTCCCTCGATCAACAACCACAACCCCTCCTAACCCCCGCCCTCGCCGCTCACCAAGATGGTTGATAGCGAGACAAATTCGCCCACGTGGAAGTTCACGCAGTACGTTATCTCTCCTGATCCCTCATTGGGCTCCTCTCGTGTTTTTGAAGGTGAAGCTGAGCTGTCGTGTGCAGGTGTTTTGGTGACAAGGGCGATGTTGAGGACATCACCGAAGGTATGCCACCACCCTTTGGCTACCTCAGAGCCAGTTGTGCATCATGGTTACTAACTGCCACGCTCTGATACAGCTGATATCATCTCGACGGTTGAGTTCGACCATACCGGAAACTATCTC
The DNA here is from genome assembly GCF_000149555.1 of Fusarium verticillioides 7600. Classification (NCBI taxonomy): domain Eukaryota; kingdom Fungi; phylum Ascomycota; class Sordariomycetes; order Hypocreales; family Nectriaceae; genus Fusarium; species Fusarium verticillioides. The sequence continues at coordinate 1,618,739 of NC_031675.1, read as the reverse complement.
GCTACTGGCGACAAGGGAGGTAGAGTAGTGCTCTTCGAACGAAACGAGACGGTACGTCACCGTTCCCGAATGTCTTTGCGTGCCGTTTATCTTTGGCGCTGCACTCTCTATTGTCGCCGCTAACCATTGATGCAGAAAAAAACCTGCGAGTACAAGTTTCACACCGAGTTTCAGTCGCATGAGCCCGAATTCGACTATTTGAAGTCCCTTGAGATCGAGGAGAAGATCAACAAGATAAAGTGGTGCAGGCGACAAAACGCTTCACACTATCTGTTGTCTACCAATGACAAGACAATCAAGCTATGGAAGGTGTTCGAGAAGTCGCTCAAGGTTGTGGCGGAGAACAATCTCTCTCACGATGTAACTCCTGGGAGCATTGCAGGTGGTGGCGGTGCTCCCAAGCCTTTACCGTCTCATCAGTTTAAGAACGCCGCCGACCTAAAGCTGCCTCGGCTCACACATCATGACACAGTGGTTGCCGCCGTGCCACGCCGGACATACGCCAACGCTCATGCCTATCATATCAACAGCATCTCGGTGAACAGTGACGGGGAGACCTTCATCAGCAGCGATGACTTGCGAATCAACCTCTGGAACCTCAATATTCAGGACCAAAGCTTCAACATCGTTGACATCAAGCCTGCCAATATGGAGGAACTTACTGAAGTGATCACAGCAGCCGAATTCCACCCCATGAGCTGCAACTGGTTCATGTATGCCAGCTCTAAGGGCACCATCAAGCTTGCTGACATGCGAGAGAGTGCTCTATGCGACCAGCATGCGAAACGTTTGTGCACCTGAGTTGTAGAAACTTGTATAATTGCAAGCGTACTGACTACTCGTAGTATTCGAGCAAGAAGAAGACCCCTCGTCGCGATCCTTCTTTTCCGAAATCATCTCCTCTATCTCAGACGTCCGGTTCTCACATGACGGCCGATACATCTTATCTCGCGATTACCTCACCGTAAAGATTTGGGATATCAACATGGAGCGACAGCCTGTAAAGACGATACCGATCCACGAGCATCTCCGACCACGATTGTGTGACACATACGAGAACGATAGTATATTCGACAAGTTTGAAGTTGTTTTCTCTGGTGATGCGAAGAATGTTATGACGGGCAGTTATAACAACAATTTCATGATCTATCCTTCAGACCCTGACAAGGAGGTCGAGGTGGTCCTTCAGGCGGACAAGTCGGCTTTCAAGGCGAAGAAGGTTGGTGTGCCCACACCAATCAACGCTTCGACAAGCCCAACAGCCACCAATGGCAAAAAGGGTGGTTCTAGGGCTGGCAGTCCAGGCGGTCAGGGCCAGCGAATGCGTAAGGAGACAGACGCGGACCAGATCGATTTCAACAAGAAGATCCTGCACATGAGTTGGCATCCCTTCGAGGACAGCATTGCAATTGCAGCTACGAACAATGTAAGTGGAACTGAGTCACACCTTTGTATGTCAACCCATGGCTAACCTGCGGGCACAGCTCTTTGTCTTCTCGGCACTCTAGACCATGGTAATGGCGTTCATCTCGTAGGGCAGTTAAGCGATCCAGTCCCTGGCTGGAAGTCGAAGTCGCAACAGCAAGAGCATAAGTACTTCAGCCTCCGTCATGGTGGGATCTGCCCAGTTCTTCTTGGGCACGGCATGATATCTCGATGGCGTAGGAAACGATAATACGGAACAGCACGACCTACTATACTTAGAAGCGATAGCACTTATCATCGATAGTGCTTGGAATGAATGCTACGCGGAGAGAAGGAAGAACAGCTGGAAGAGGCCCTTTGGATGTGGCCGTTGAAGAGACTGACGATAGAAAGCTACTGGCTATCTGTCTATGAAGCAAGCGAATGAACCAGCGGGACGAGCCACATGGGAGGGAGGTGAATGGATGCATCGGCTGGCGTTTGGTCGCCACGTGTAGCAGAAACCACAAAGAGACTATTGAGAATCAAAGAAATGCCACTCATGCCTGAGAAGAAGCCAAGTTGAAACTATGGCCGGCTATTCGCCCGCCATTCGGGTCAGTGGAGTCTCAAGGGAGACTGATGATGGATAATGAATGGTAAGGTTAGATGCAGGGGCCGCATTGAACGCCTCTAAGAGGAACACACGCAGTTAATTGTTTGGTCATTTCTTGACCAATTCGCCATTTTTATCGTGGCGAAGGCCTATGTAAGCTTCATAGCCAATCTCTAAGGCTTTCGAGCTGCCACGACCTCCAATGCAGCAACATTCCATCATGCAGTACCTGGGATGGTAGCCCTCTGGTCGAATTCAAAGTGCTTGAGATGAGATAGGGCTGTTCAGCCAACACTAACTCTTTACGTGTAGCTAGTACGGTGTGGTCCAATTGAATTTTGGTGAGTATGCAAGTACAGTGGTACCGCTGGCCTGATGCGGGTTAACCCCCAGCCTTATCGAGGAGTCTGAGCGTCCCTCGGCCCCAGGAATAAGATACTAGGAAGACCCGGCCCTTGTCTCATCTTGGCTCTTCTGCATTACCTGGCTAGGACAAGTAAGACACAAGGGCAACACCAATAAATCGGCCCAGCCGCTTTTTGTCAGCAGAGTTCTTTGTTGAGGGATACCACCCGTCACTCCTTTTTTTTATTTTTTACTATTTACACCTCCCATCCCACAGCGATGGCGACTGAAATACCTTCCCACATCCTCCGCAAGAGGACAGCAGCCTCCGACATGACGGTCCTCGAGAGCTCGGTCCGTCGAGGCAGCGCCTCTCACGGCGCTCCTGTCAATGACCTGGAGCAAGGATCGAGGTCATCAGTAGTGCAAAACATTGCCAATCTGGTGGCTTACGAGGTCGGACCTTCATTGTTGACAGTTGGTGTCATGCTAAGCTTGATCTTTGGAGGATGCTGTTCAAATGTACGCTGTCATTTCCACCCCCCGCTACCAATTGTCTTACATGGCCATATGGACTGACTCAAACTATCCTGGCTTAGGTTTATGCTCTTGAAGCTATCGTCAAGTGAGTTTTCCATGTGTATAATCATCCGTACTGTGCTATGAGACTGACGAGTTATTTCTATAGCTTCGAACCATCAAGTGGTATGATAATCGCCTGCGGCCCCATGGCCTTGAACTGACGTGTTCTTCTCATTACAGGAACTCTCTTGACGTTTGTTCAATTTCTCTTCGTCGCTGTGACAGGATTCATCGCTCAATTTGATAAGAACAGTCGTTTCTTCCTTACACCTAACAAGGTTCCCATCAGCCGTTGGATATTCAACATCGTCCTCTTCTTCACCATCAATGTTCTCAATAACCACGCCTTCAGTTATGATATTTCCGTTCCAGTTCATATCATTCTTCGATCTGGTGGAAGTATCACAACCATGACGGCAGGCTATCTATATGGCAAGAGGTATTCTCAATTGCAAATTGTTGCCGTTGTCCTCTTGACACTCGGCGTCATCTTGGCTGCATGGTCGGATGCTCAAGCCAAGGTAGACATTCCTTCCCCGAGCTTTACTACGCATACGCTAATAAAGAATCTCGGCTATAGGGTACGAGTGAAAGCAGTGGTCGTCCAGCCTTCAGCACTGGACTGGTGATCCTCTTCGTAGCTCAGCTTCTTTCGGCCATCATGGGGCTTTACACGGAGGCAACATACGCCAAATACGGCCCTCAGTGGAAAGAAAACCTTTTCTACTCGCATGCGCTTTCTCTGCCTCTGTTCCTGCCTTTTGCTCCGTCAATGGCACGTACTTTTGCTCATCTCATGACGAGCACCCCGCTGCAATTACCTGGCGTTTTCGGCTCGGCAACCCCTAACTTTCAGATTCCCAGTCAGATCCTATTCCTTATTACCAATGTTCTTACTCAATATGCTTGCATCCGGGGAGTCAACCTTCTAGCCGCTGCATCAACGGCTCTCACCGTTACCATCGTCCTCAACATCCGAAAGCTTGTCAGCCTACTGCTAAGCATTTGGCTATTTGGCAACAAGCTAGCTCCTGGTACACTGCTCGGTGCTATTATTGTTTTCAGTGCCGGCGGGCTATACTCGGTGGGTTCGAGAAAGAAGAACCCCACGGAGAAGGGAGTTTCTGCCAGGGACAACAAAGCAAGCTGATGAGCTTGTTACTTTTTTTTTTTTTTTGTACAAAGGGTTTTCGTAAAGCTCAACAAATTGCAAGCGGCGTCGATGGTTTAGGTTGATCTTGCATATCATGAGGCGGTCAGAGTGTAGACGGACGTTTTGTCCAATGCTACCATGCCGGCGTTATGGTGAATCTTACATGCTAACGAATACCAAAAGCTAAAGGGTTTATATAGACTAGACAATCGAAAATGCCCATTTCGGATAGATCGTGTGTATTTGCCATAGTTGTGTTCATATCAAGTAGCCTATAGTGCTTGTAATGATAAGTCCTTATACCACACAAAACACCGACGACATCCATTGGAAAGGACACTGGAAGCAACTTGGACGGAATGATATGTCGGTCAGGTCCAAGTTGGGAACGACGCAGATGTGTCCAATCCTTCCCACGCATCTTCGAGGTTGTCATTCGGACGCTTATCATTCTAGTCTCCAACACCAACGCGGGAAACGATATTCAGATGCGTCCTGTAGTCAATCCGCCTCTCCACAGGTTATACACCACTCATACACTTGAAAACTCATAATAACGATGATCGGCGCCAACAGGACCCTGTATCTAAGATTCATCTGCTATCATCCAGGCTTGTTTACCCGGCATGTCGCATCCACGAACTGGTTCTCACCAGATAACCTTGAAAAGAGAATACACTCTATCAAGACGAAGAAAGACTGTTTCGCGCACTACAATTCGTACCCAACTCGATCAGCTGCGATCAACCGGGCGGTATGACTGCGCCAGGCTCAATTGGCGCCCTATCTACGACGACAAGTCCACGTGGCCCGTTCCATACCATTTATTCTGGGACAGTTATGTCGCTAAATGGATTGAGGGGGCTTGTTACTTCCTAGCTGATCCAGATGAGTATGACGAGGATATTGACCAGAGTGTCCGCGAGCTTGTGGACATGATCAGCTCAGCTCAGCAGCGAGACGGCTACTTGAACGTTCATTATACTGTGGTTGAACAAGGAAAGAGATGGACCAACATCCGGGATATGCATGAACTGTAGGTCGTCAAACAAATCCGGTTACTTACAGGAAGCTGACCTGGTGGCGCAGATACAATGCCGGCCATCTCATAGAGGCCGCAATTGCTCATAAGGAATACTATAGGAATAACATACTTCTCGAGCCTATTGAGAAGTATGTTTCTCCCATCACGGAACATTTTGACCCCGGAGAAGACCAGTCAAAGGGCTATTCTGGTCATCCTGAAATCGAGCTATCGCTTTTTCGACTGTACGCTGCTGCAGGCAATACCGGAGTTCGACTTGGCACAGTATTTTCTGACGGAACGAGGGAATACTGATGGAAATGAAGGAAGACACTTCTACGACTGGGAAAAAGAAAACAGAGGCGAAAGCCTGTGGCTGCGGTCGAACTCATATTCTCAACCGAGGGCTTATTGGTATTGCCAAGCTCATGTTCTAATCACAACACAAAACACAATTGAAGGACATGCTGTCAGATCTGGATACCTTCTAACTGCTGTTATTGACATGCTGCATCTCTCTGCAGAGAGTGGAAAGGTTTTACCTGATGCCCAAGCATGGTCACAGGCACTGTATAAGCTGTGGGACAACATGGTTGATAGGGAGATGTACTTGACTGGAGGTATCGGTGCTATGGCATAGTGGGAGGGCTTTGGAGACATACGCTTCGATTGCTTTCGTCATGCTCGCGGAGCGAATGTTACATCTTGATTCTCGATATGCGGATGTTATCGAGCTATGTCTTTACAACACCATCATGATGGCCATGAGTTTGAATGGCAAATCCTTTACTTATATCAACCAACCTGCCAGCTCTGAAACTGAAGAAATCGCGCGTGAGGGGCGGTTCTGGTGCGCTTGTTGCCCTCTAAACTTAATGAGACTATGCGGGAGTCTGAGCGGCTATCTTTGGGATTATGGTACTGGTGACAAGGGGACTATCACACTCCGGCAGAAGACCAGCTGGCCGTGGGCGGGCAATGTTGACTTTGAGTTGTCCTCTCCATCATTTTTGCAGACCACCATCCGGCTTGGTTTGCCCGCCTGGTCCAAAGGAAGATTTACATTGTATTCACCAACGAATTTGCCCGCCTCAGAGGTTGAGAAGGGTTATATATCTCTACGGCCTTCCTATCGTTCTGGAAATCCTCGGTTCTCACTACACATTCATGGTTTTGAGCCAAGATTTATATCACCCCACCCCTACTCAAATCGACATAACTTATCCGTGGCACGGGAGCCAATCGTCTATTGTGTCGAAGATTTCGATAACCCTTGGTGCAATAATTTCAAAGATTTATTCATTCGGACAGACTCATCAGTTGCTGAAGAGAAAGTGGTCCATGAAGCATCCGGCGAAGAGCACGTCGCAATGCAAGCTAAAGGGTGGAAGCAGTCACCTTCAGCACTTGGATCACATTGCTGGAGACTGCCGAGTCTGTGAATTATTTTCTTGTTCCATACTATCTCAGAGCCAACAGGGGGGATGGTCAGATGAGGGTTGGTTTAACAAACGGTGGCACCGAGCCAGGCACGCTTTTCCCTGAGAGACTTTGACTGTGAATTTTCAAGGGCCTAGCGCATAAGCATGACTTCAAGGGGAGGAGACTATCGAGTTTCTTCATTCCACCTTTACCTGGGTCCTGATCAAGGACTTGGCTGTTATCGAGAGATATCATTGCTCTTCGAGTATGTCGCATTACAACACTCAAGACACGAATAACATTGGGCCTTAGATGATACCTGTGAGTCTCTGAAAGGCGACCTTCTTTTGACTTAGAGAAGCTGCCTCTTTGTATGATTAGATCTATGGTTTATGTATTTGTAGTGATCCACTTACGCTCCTCTATCAAGCTTGGAAATCCCAGGCATAAGAAGCAGAAAGTAATGCCACTGTCGAATGTATCTTGCTTGAATGCGTATATGTACGATCTCTAAGCCCAATGCCCCAAGCACCTACCCTATCACTCTTACTGCCTCACAATCTCCTCGTCTAGGGGTCTCCTCTATCAAGACCAGGGATTTGACCCGATACTCCGGTTACAGCAACGCGCCATGTAACGCGGCAGAGCGCCCGTGTTTCCGAATTTGACATAGCGGAGCTGGCGGTTATTCTGTTCCTAATATTCTCATGAGCCTACTCCGTATTCTGCACCTATTAAGTGTCTACCTTTGCTATGGTAGAGGTAAGGTGATTCTTCCGCGTATTCGCGACACTTGATAAGTCAGCCTTGATCAAGCTTATGATTCGAATTTGGTGTCTCACGGTGCTCTGAAAGACAGCGAAAGTACGTTGTTTGTTGATATGATTGTAGGAGAATAATGCTTAATGACATCTAGATTCCTCGCAAGATGCCGAGCCCCATCTGCATCTTAATACCTTGCATTTGATGGGGAAAATCATGACTTGCGAATCTTATCGGCGAGAAGTCAACGTTGAGATCTCGTGACTCAGCTCTTCCTAAAGCGAGGCTTCATATCCAAGGTTGGATATTGAGTCAAGGTTGGTGTTCTGAGTTGAGACCCCTGTCTTGTAGGAGAACGGCGGATACCGATTCTGCGGAGCCCTATCTCGAAGAGTATTCTGCTTTGAGGAGATTTATATGCATATCTGACATGGAGAAAAACCACTACTATCTCGAAACAGGCGCACAACACCTACTTCATCCGGTAAGGGCGAGAGAGGTTCCAAGAAGCAACTATCATGTGGAGCTTTAACTCAATACCGAGCAGCAGATGCCTCAATGAGTTTAGGTGGGACCTCTGAACCCCCGCCTTGCCTACGGCGTGCATTGCACCGACTGCATTGTCCCGCTATGACCCGCTATAAACCCTGGTGTGTCACACCGTCATACCTTCCATGGGAGGGTTCGCTCTGTCTTTGCTTCTCTTATTGTAGGCACACTTCCTAGGGCTCTCCTCTTTCAAACGTCCTCTCGAGAATCAAAATCGAATCAGTCACCTTCCCCAAAGCCATCAGCAGAGGGAGGAGTTAAAAAATCGAGGGAACTTGATCTGCTAGCCAAATCGTATTCAGATCAAGGCATCGCCATGGCTGGTACGTATTCTACAGCTCGCCCTGCCCCTCCTCCGCTGCGCCAGACCCAATATCACGAACCCTGCTTTGGTTCTCGACGATAACGACAGCAATTGGAAACTTTTCTGACCGAGAATATGCCACAGGCGGCCCTATCTTCGAGGAAAGCGAATCAAGCGCGCTTGATGTGCGGGCACGGGAGTCAGATGAGGAGATAGACGAGACTAGAGGTTCTGGTGCAACCGGACATGACGCCTCGCACAATGCCCCATCTGACGCTGGCTCCCACACCGGCAACGAAGCTGAGGAGCTCGAAGATGGGATGCTTCTCCGCGACTTGCCCAAGAGAACTACTTTTTACGATCCTGTCGCTGAGCGTCAAATGAGCCAGACCGACGCAAAATACTTCTACCACCGAAACAAGGCCGATGCACGCAGCGGTGGTGGGGCTGGCTACCAATCTATACCTCAAAGTCCTTTTCTTGCTTCTGGATCTCGCCCTGCAACCGAATATGGTGCCGATAGTCTTGTGCTAGACTCGAGTGGCCGTCGGGTCGATTCTTTCCCTCCTGGGTTGGAGATGCCAAATTCTGCCGTTGACTCGGGGTTTACTCAATCACCTACAAAACTCGATGCGCAACCTGCCCCATTCCCACCTAGTCATCCTTCTGCACTTCCTCATGCTGGTCAGGTTGCCCAGGATCCACGGCTGCCTGATGGCTCCAGCAATGGACTGCCCTCTGGTGGACTCTTTGACACTGAGCCCCATATCACTTCAGAATTGAGTGCTATCTCGAAAAATATTCAGAGAATCCTCGACACCCGGCGCAAATACATCGCCCTCTCGAATCAGGGGCCTGATGATAACCCAAGAGACGGCCCGGATTGGGAAATTTACCCCCCTCCACCAGAGCCGGCATGGCAGCAATCGTCGAGGCAAAGAGCAAGTACTCCGGAGCACGTACCAGGTCAAGAGAATACTGGTTTGAACGGTAGTAAGGATGCTGTTGGGTCCATGCCAGGAGAGTTGCTCCAGGAGCACCATGAAGGTAGACGCTCGGCAAGAAGGCGAAAGCCAGGCCAGGATATTGGAGAGGATTTTGATATGGCTGACATATTGCCTCTGCCGGGCGATGATGGACGCTCATACAAGTTGGACGATAGCGGAGTCTATCAAGTATTCGAAGGCCACGATACTCAGACGCCTGCGATCAAGGTTCCTACAATCAGGGAATTCTACATGGACCTGGACGACATTCTGGACGTCTCATCTGACGGACCTAGTAAGAGTTTTGCATTTCGACGTCTCCAATATCTCGAAGGTAAATTCAACCTATATGTCCTCTTGAATGAGTATCAAGAAACAGCCGACAGCAAGAAGGTTCCCCACCGAGACTTTTACAATGTTCGAAAGGTAGATACCCACGTTCATCATTCTGCGTGCATGAACCAGAAACATCTGCTTCGCTTCATTAAGAGTAAGATGAAGAAATTTCCCAACGAAGTCGTCCTGTTTCGTGATGGTAGACATCTCACCCTAGCCGAGGTCTTTGCTAGTATTAATCTGACAGCTTATGACCTGAGCATCGATACATTGGACATGCATGTAAGGCTTGCTCTTTGAACTTGATATTGTATTTAGAAAGTTGGGTCACTAATTGCTGTAGGCTCACACGGATTCGTTCCATCGCTTCGACAAATTTAACCTCAAGTATAATCCAGTCGGAGAGTCCCGTCTTCGAACTATCTTTCTCAAGACAGATAACTTTATCCATGGCCGGTATCTTGCCGAAATTACCAAAGAAGTCATATCTGATCTTGAGTCAAGCAAGTATCAAATGGTTGAGTGGCGCATCTCCATTTATGGCAAATCTATTGATGAGTGGGACAAGCTTGCCGCTTGGGTGGTTGATAACAAGCTGTTTTCGCACAATGTCCGCTGGCTCATCCAGATCCCTCGCCTCTACGACGTCTACAAAGCAAGTGGTCTCATGGAGACGTTTGAACAGGTGGTCAAGAATGTTTTTCAGCCACTCTTTGAAGCCACCAAGGACCCATCAAGTCATCCGAAGCTGCATATTTTCCTTCAGCGAGTGATTGGTTTCGACAGTGTTGACGACGAGAGTAAAGTCGAGCGTCGGCTGTTCAAGAAGTTCCCTGTGCCGAAAGTATGGGATACCAAACAGAATCCGCCATATAGTTACTGGATTTACTATCTCTACTCTAATCTGGTGTCATTGAATTACTGGCGCAAGAAGCGCGGTTTCAACACGCTGGTTCTACGACCCCATTGCGGAGAAGCTGGTGACAGCGAGCACTTAGCTGTTGCCGCCTTGTGCTGTCATAGCATCAGCCACGGACTGCTCCTACGCAAAGTCCCCCTTCTTCAGTATGTCTTTTACCTGGACCAAATCGGCATTGCCATGTCACCGCTGAGTAACAATGCCCTGTTCCTTGCCTATGAGCGGAACCCTTTCCACCAGTACTTCAAGAGGGGTCTCAATGTCTCACTATCTACGGACGATCCTCTGCAGTTTGCTTTCACCAAAGAGCCATTAATCGAGGAGTATGCTGTTGCGGCACAGATTTACAAGCTGAACTCGGTTGACATGTGTGAGCTCGCCAAGAACTCTGTTAAACAAAGTGGTTACGAGTTGTCCATTAAGGAGCATTGGTTAGGGCGTGGATGCAATAAGCCAGGAAAGGAAGGAAACGCCATGGTCAAGACAAATGTTCCTGATCGAAGGGAAGAATTCCGCTACTTCACCTTGATGCAGGAGAGGGATGTGTAAGCGACTGGCCATTCCCGTAAGATCGATCATTTATGCTAACATGATTGTTCCCAGACTGTCGAAATATGTCACTTACGATGCTGTGAATGAGCCCCCTCCACAAGCTGCTGGCAATGAAAGCAAGATGTCGGAGTCAGTGACGTCCCTGGCTGGCCAAACCGCTGGCTTAGGGGCCGTGACGGGCAACGAAACTGCCAATGTCGAGACGTCTTCACCAGTTGGCCATCACATTGCAAAGATCGCATCCCAAGTTGGTCTGTCAGCCGGCCGAGATCAAACATGGCCCAGCGATCCTATGTCAGACCACCATCTCTCCGGAACCGATCCGAGAATGTTCCCTGGCATTTTTACTCGTGGACACCGCACAGGTAGCCACCGGAATCTTGCCCAAGTTGATGACGACCGTGACACTGAAGACGATGTTTTCGGCCCTGAGACCTGATCTTTGCTAGGTAGTCTCTGCCGTGTATTTAGAATGCGTAACGGTTTGAAACCTGTGAATATAATTGCTTTAGGTATCGCAATGGATGAATAATTGGACACCCAACAGGTGTGGTGGATAGACAACGGCGCATAAGAATTGGGTAATCGACTGTTTTCTTTCCCTTTGGCATGTTCTAAGGAACTTTATGTGATAATAAAACTATAAAGTATTAGGTATCTTAATAATCAACAAGCTTCAACCTGTGGCAGAGAAAAGCATGAAAGGATTGGAGACCCAAAAAGATATAGATCATCATTGCTGATTGTTCTTTCAAACTTCTCATCTTCTATAATCTGGCAGTTGAGGTAAGTGAAGCTCAAATGGCCTATCACATACAAGATACAGGGTAGCTTTACTCCGTACCTGCTGAGTGCTTAGCTTTAAGCTGACGTTGCTTTAAAGCCCAACCAGCGCCAGATAAAGGGGTGATGCACAATATGTACCGGCAATGCTCCGCTTCTGGCGACCCAATCCGCCTATGAACGAATTAACACATAGTGGATCATATTCTACACCACCCACGTTATACCGCAATCAGAGATTCTGGTTAATGAACTTGGTAGGGGGAAGGCACGGTACGTCGGATCGGTCCATACCTGCCTTACCAAGGTAGTCCATTGATTTGCTCCTCAGACAAACGACGCACTGCGTCACTTCGCATCGCATCGCATCGCATCGTAGCGTCTTACTTCTAGCTAACCACTTCAATTCTCCCCTTTTTATCATTTCTCTATACTTAATCCAACAGAGGTTCCCTGCTAAAGAGGTGTACTCGCGCGGTGCAGCCGATCGAGCCGAATCAATACCTTCGACATGGGGTTTCTAGGTGTCTACCGGGCTCTCTACGACTACGTGCCCCAAGCTGAGGGAGAGCTCGCAATAAAGGATGGAGACTTGCTCTTCATCCTCGATAAAAACGGCGACGATGGCTGGTGGAAGGCAAAGAAGAAGGCCGGCGCTGATGACGAGGAAGAGCCAACCGGTCTTATTCCTGGTAATTATGTCGAGGAGGTAAGTTGACGCCGAATAACTACAGCACCATCACAGCACGGATACTAAAGCTTCGTTTCTGAATTTAAAAGGCCCAGCCAGTGGACCATGCTAGAGCTTTATTCGATTACACGCGCCAGACAGATGAAGAATTGTCCTTTCACGAGGATGCTACACTTGCTGTCTACGACACGGCGGACCCCGACTGGATACTGACTGGCCTTGATGGCGAATACGGCTTTGTCCCTTCCAACTACATCGAAATGGGCGCATCTGCTGAGTCTGCTCAGCCCCCGCTGCCGTCTCCGCCGCCGGCGCTACCTTCAAGACCACCACAAGCTCCCTCTATCTCCTCCCCAGAACCAGAGGTCGCATCTCTGGACCTACCGAATGACACGGCACCTACCCCTTCGAACCCTGCTGCTGCTATCGCAGGCGTCATGCATGGTCGCTCAGTTTCCCAACAATCTCAGCAAGCTGCCGCTCCTCGACAGCCCCCTCGTGCGTCTGTTACGTTTAGCGAACCCCCCGAAGTCGAGGACGAGCCCGTACGATCACCGACTCTGCCTGCCCGACCAAGAGTACCAGCGCCACCATCTCCAACTTATGACGAACCCCCCTCGCCTATACACACCCGTAGTTTCCAAGACCACAGGGATCCGGATCGCCGCCAAGATGTCGAGCGTACTCCTGGCGGCTTTCATATGTATAACATCAACGAGATGATTTCCATCATGGGCAAGAAGAAGAAGATGCCCACAACATTAGGAATTAATCTTTTAACAGGTATCATACTGGTTGCTCCGGAGCATGCTTCTGATGGACCTTCACAGGAATGGACCGCTGACCGCATGACGCATTACTCGCGCGAGGGAAAGCACGTTTTTATGGAGCTTGTGCGCCCAAGCAAGAGCGTCGACTTTCACGCCGGAGCAAAGGACACAGCCGAGGAAATTGTCAGTATGTTGGGTGAATTGGCTGGTGCTGTACGTGCCGAAGGACTCCGTGAGGTGATCATGGCTGGGACACAGGGCAGCAGTGGTGGTGGCCAGAAAAAAGGCCAAGTCCTGTATGACTTCATGGCCCAAGGTGACGACGAGGTAACTGTTGCTGTGGGAGACGAGGTGCTTGTTATCGACGATACGAAAAGCGAAGAGTGGTGGCAAGTTCGCCGGCTCAAGAATGGTAAAGAAGGAGTCGTCCCTAGCAGCTATATTGAGATCACTGGCTCTATCCCACTACCGTCGTCTAGCGGCATAAACTCAGCCAAGTCCCTCGTCGAACAAAACCGCCTCGAAGAGATCCGATTAACCAAGGAAGCCATGAAGGCTGGCAAAGAACCTCAGCAGGTAGGACCGGGAATGCCTCTCCCTGAACGAGGCAGTAGCCTCATGGCACGAGAAACTGGTAATAATTCGGGACAACAGCGGAGCCGTCGAGAAAATGGACGAAGTGATGGCGGCAGTCAAAGCCGATCAAAGTCCAGTAAGTTGTCACTTGATTCGATTACTCTTTTCACTCAGACGTGTGCGATGAGACTTAGAGCATCTGCTGACATGCCTCTCATAGAGCCTGACGCGTCTAAGGTTCGCACCTGGACAGACCGTTCCCGGTCTTTCAGTGTGGAAGCCCAATTTCTTGGTCTGAAGGACGGAAAGATTCACTTACATAAGATGAATGGTGTCAAGATTGCAGTTCCTATCACAAAAATGTCGCGCGAGGATCTCGAGTATGTTGAAAACTTCACAGGCATATCCCTGGAAGACGATAAGCCGTTGGCAGACGTCAAGAGAGCTCGGTCTGCCGAAAAGAAATCCCCCGAACGTAGCCCTTCAGCAGGCGCATCGGTCGACAAGGATGCCAAGTCCGACTACGATTGGTTTCAGTTTTTCTTGTCTTGCGAGGTTGCAGTGGGGTTGTGTGAGCGCTACGCACAAGCCTTTATCAAGGATTCCATGGATGAGAGCGTACTTCCTGATGTGGATGCCACCACTCTGAGAGCTCTTGGAATCCGCGAGGGTGATATCATCAAGGTCATGCGTACTTTGGATGCCAAATATGGCCGCAGCCGCGGCGGAAAGAGAGGAACTGCTGATGGAGTTGATGGTGAAGGGGGTTTGTTCTCTGGACCCGGCGGTGCGCTACGAAACAACACCCGAAAGGGTCGACCCGCGCCAGCGGTCCAAACAAGTGATGTTGTTGATGCCAGTGCCTTTTCACGAGGAGATTCCTCCAAGACTGGCGAAAACGACAGCAGATCACCCCCGCCCACCAGTCCTACGAATAAGGGCCCCGAAACTCGTCAAGCATCGAGCTCAGGATTCGATGACGATGCCTGGGACGTGAAGCCTAGCAAGCAGCAATCGCCACCTAAAGCTCAGCCTGCTGTTGAGTCTGTTCAGAAGCCTGCCCCTGCCCCTACTCCAGTCTCGCCCCCTCCCCCGGCCTTAACTGGTTCGATGCAAGAGTTATCGCTCCTCTCAACACCCCTCGAACCCACCAGGGCTGAACCACCAGCCGCCCCGGCACCGGCGCCTGTCATTGCTGCTCAGCCAACCTCGACACCCGTATCGCAACCGTTGGGCGGCGCTACCCCCTCATTCTTTACATCTGTTGCTCAGGCTCGGCAACGTCCTACTCCTCCACAGGGTACTGCGAAACAGGGGCTCTCTCGTCCCTCCACCACCTCAGCGACCACTTTCAGCCCCGCAATCTGCCCAGCCCAGCGGCTTTGCCCCCCCCCCCCATGATGCCTCAGATGACTGGTGCTCTGCAAGGCCAAGTTGCGCCTCCTGGCCAGAGCCTGAGTGAGATCACACAAGCCCGCCTGCAGCAGCAATATACGGCTCAGATGCAGCAACAACAAGCCCCTCAGCAAATGCAGCCCAATATGGCTGGATTCCCAGGACAACAAGGGCCTGGCTTGATGTCTTACGCCACTGGTGCAGGACAGTTCATGCAGCCCATGATGACTGGAATGCAGGGACCGAATCAATTCGTCCCAATGCAGGCTCAACCCACAGGTTTTCAACCGCCTTTCCCCGCCACACAGTCGATGTATGGAGCACCTACAGGAGGCATCAACAGCTACCTGCCTCCAGCTCTTGAACCTCAGCGAACAGGTATGCCAGGATTGCAGCCCCAAGCTACTGGTATGACGAACATGGGTGGTATCGGTGGTATGAATAACGTGCAAGTCCCTCAGCCTCTGCAACCACAGCAGACTGGTCCACCTCCTCCCGTGCGATTTGGCGTGACAAATGAGACCAAGAAACTAGCGCCTCAGGCAACAGGGCGTAGGGCTAACCTGGCGCAAGCGAGTACGTTGAAACGATATCAGCTGTCTATGTGTAATGCTAATGTTCTCTATAGCCCCCCAGAACCCTTTTGGTTTTTAATTATTGAAAAGTTTGTCAGACTTGTCGTCATCGCACGTCGTTTCGTCTTGTTTGCAAATACTCTGGACATCTTTCTTCACATCTTGTATGTATATGTCGACTTTGTCAGGTGGACCAACCTGGGAGTCAGGTGTGGAATAATAATAGTATATTTATGGCTGTTCCTGGACAAGCCAGATCAGACCCTTCTAATATTCTCATCTATAAGTCTATTCAATGTCGTAGTAGAACGTAAATCATTGACGAGGCAGGTCTCGTTGCAAACTGGCTATGTGTAATACAGAAAAGGCGACGGAATCGAAAAAAGGGGCCACAGGGATAAAAATGATCAGACAGGAGAAAAGGATTGAGTGGTTCTTCCGTTCCATAGAGTTGTATTCATGGTTTAAAGTTATTGAAACTCGAGAGCATACTTGTTCGGTAAGCGATAGTGGTAGTCTGAATGTTCTCGAAGGCGAGCTCTCAGCCGTCACAAATCCGGCCAGCAAGAAGGGCTTCCCGAAAACGTCTTGGCATATGAGGCATCTAGACCTGCTGGCCTTCCTGACTCGATCATGCCTTGCGGCGACGACCGCTAGTGGGCTTGGATAAACCTGTTGAGACGGAAGACAGATCAATCTCAGCCTCAGTCACTGGGCTCTCTTGAATCTTTTCCTCTGATTCAGCCGTAGGCACAAACCGCTTGCGTACGGCGCGAATCATCATGAAGAACCAGTAAAAATTAAGACTGTTGAGGGTGACGTTGCTGGCCAAATAGGCGACGCCAATCCACATGGGCACCGTGGAGTCTAGATGCGCAAATGACATGGTTGGTAAATTGAGTGCCTTCATGTCGGGGTTAACATTAATGGCGGACCACACGTCGCGGTACACACGGAAGGATGAATAAGTTCCGTAAATAAGCCGGCAGGAGAAGAATGTGAAAAGGAGCATGACGCCATTGTATAGTTGCGCGCGCGTACCCGTCATGTTAATTTTATCCATAAACCAGTGAACATTGAGGAAAGGTGTGGATAACTCCCAGAGGATGAAGACACAGGCGTAGTGGTTGAGAAATGGACGCTGAGGAAGGCTGATTAGTAGAGATAGAGGGGGCATAACATCGTGTCTAAACTTACGAAGCCGAGCGAGTAGACAAGTAATGCGGCGATTGCGTGCGCCAAGGTTCCCAAGCCAAAAACATCGAGGTTAATGCTGGTGACTACTAAATCCCAGAGGAAGTATCCAGCTGCAAGAGCCTGGATGAATCCAGCACCACCAGTATAACCCCAAATACGCTCCTCCCATTCCATGTTGCTCATCTCAGCATCGACGAACATTACCCATATAGCCAGGGTATTGATTAGGCAGCTCTGAACCATGGAAACAACGTGGGCGTCCCAGTTGAGCCGTCGCTTGCGAGGAAGTTTGGAGTAGTGCTCCGGGGCCAGAAGGTTGGAGATCCATGGTGATATAGGCCAGAAGATGACCGAGTATAACAACGCTGCGGCCAGAACTTCGTGTATGTGCAGCGGGAGTGTAGGCAGGTCAAAATAGTCGGCCCAGGGCTGTGTCTTTTCTGATAGCCAGGGCGAAGGCTGCAAAGGAAACGGATCTTTCATGCTGGCGGGATGAATTGGGAGTTACTGGAGTTGCAAAACGGTTGAGGTTTGTGCTCGCAAGAACCCAGCAAGAAGATCCAGATAGAGAGGGCCGGGAACAAAAGAATGCGGAGGAACAAAGACTTTAAATGAGCCGAGGCAAGGCGGCGTAACGAAAGGATACCTCGAGTACGGAGTAGGAAACTTGGTATTCATTCGCCTGGTCACGTCTGTTGGGGAAGCTCACGTGGGAACAGCACGGGTAAGGGTCTGGATAGTCGCATTTTGAACTGTCTTTGGAGCTTAATCCGTTATTCGTACCGTGCCAGCGCAGTTCTGGCTTTCTGATAGGCTTAGGTTGGATTATTGCCTGGACGTTGAGACCTTAGGTAATCCGATCTCACAGGGGGGGTGGCCGAGTACCTGATGTTGGCAGCGCCATCATTCTGCCCCCACCAGATCTCTACCTATAGCCTAGTTAGGTCGTTTCCATACAGGCCAGCTGCCACCTCACTCATTTAGAACACCAGATCGTCCACGAGCGTACAGTCACGGGTGTGTCTGCTGGAGCTTGGCAGATTGGTAGGTGGTTTAAAGATCCCATTTCTTCATTCGCATGATCAGACTTGCAGTTGTTGCTGCTGTCCTAATATACCCCCCTTTCTACAATCGACTGGCGCTAGACGATTTGACACCTCCAAGGACATTATTTCGCGTCGCATCGTCCCGGACCAACCGTACACGACTCTTCAGACCACCATGGCGGAAGCTCTGAGAGACCTGCTGGCGCCCGATCAGGCGAACGATCCATCTGCCCTGGAGTACCTGACCTATCTTGCCGAACAAGAGTCTAGCTCCCTTCAATCATCCGAGCCTCAAGTCTTATCTCAGACCTCCCATTCCCTACTGCTTGCCGTACAAGCGCTTTCGAAGAGATCCCACAAACCCGTCGTTGATTCGGCCGCGAGCCATGCTTCGCTACGAACGTCCCTACCGACTCTGGCCCAGCGAGCCTTAGATCTTGTCCAGGCAGTGCCCCGACTAGATGCGCAAGCAGAACACTTCTCGTCGGCTTTTGGCAAGGCCAGCGAGAGCAAGTTACTGGCGCGGAGAAAACAGGCACTCCTACTGCTTCGAAACTCGGAACGTCTTGTTGATGTCATGGAAATGCCTCTCCTTCTCTCGTCCGCTGTCTCGACCGCACCGGTCAATCATTCCTCTACGCTCGAGCTTTACGCGCACGTCCGACGCCTTGCTTCCCTCTACCCAGACTCACCGCTTGTCACTTCGGTCCTAGACGAGGCGGATGCTGCCATTCGGCAGATGGCTGCAGATCTCATTGGAACGCTCAAAGCGCCCAATCTCAAGCTTGCCGCTGCCGTTCGAACGATGGGCTGGCTCAAACGAATCGTTCCGGATCTGGTGACTGATGCATCAACTGAAGACGCACTCCCGGCCGTCTTCTTGGTCTGCCGTTTGTCTACGCTCTTGACAACACTGGAAGCACTGGAACCTCTAAGAGACCTAGCAGATGAGGAACGACTTCGAAAGGACAAAGCTACCAGCACGTGGTCAGGCGGCCAGCAGACAGAGCGGTACCTGAAACGATTTATCGAGATATTCCGCGAACAGAGCTTTAGCATTGTCTCGGTGTTTAAGAGCATAAATTCGAGCTTCGCGACGCACAGGAACGACGAAAGTGATCCTTTGGGAGCCATGCCTTCCCCAATGGCTGACTTTCCCCTCCATATGGTAGAGATGCTTGTCGAAACGCTGCGAATCTATCTGCCAACCGTCAAAGACCAGACATCGAGGGAAAGCATTTTGACGCAGGTACTTTACTGCGCGGGCAGTCTGGGGAGGCTGGGGGCTGACTTCGGCATGCTTCTTGCTTCGATCGGTATAAATGAATGGGCTGAGCTTGTCAAACGCCACCGTCTTCTGGCTGGCCGCCTCGAGTCTGTGATAGGCGATTATCGGGGTAACAATGCCAGTGGCGTTGCCGCAAACTGATCCGTGTCTCCTAGTACAGACTTGGGCCATTCTTTTACCAACACGTGCAAGATGCATCAAAGCGGGGCCGATTCACGCAGCGGGGCCCAGGCTCCCAGTGCGATTTTATCTCGTCATGTCACCCATTCTATCTCTCCGACATGCCCGGTGGCTCAAGTCTGTGACTAGCCATGGGTATCTCAATTGCTGATTCCCCGACTCAACACAATGGTGCTGCTGTGTCCTTACCAATGACCGAGCCCCGAACTTCTCGGCCAGCCAATTCAGGTATGCTTTCTTAGTCAATTTCGTATAGCGGAGTCTCTTTGTGGTTCGGCCTCTGTCGGCCCCATTCAATATTCGCCGTCTGACACAATTGAATAGCCCGGCATTTCATATCTGGTCTTGGTTCAGGCGTCACTTCTGCCGTTCTCCTACAGCCTCTGGATCTTCTCAAAACGCGGGTACAGCAGTCTGGTAGCTCGTCATTAAGCGCTACCCTGCGTGATCTGAGGCAATCCCCGAGCCTCGTAAAGTCACTGTGGCGAGGTACCGTCCCTTCAGCGCTACGGACGGGCTTCGGTTCAGCTCTCTACTTCACATCACTCAATGCGATTCGCCAGCATGCACACCAGACAGGTATCCTGGGTCGGCGGCTGCAGACCAAGGGCCGCTCATCAGTCCTCCCTTCATTAACGAATTCGGGCAACCTCATCTCGGGCGCAGTTGCAAGAACGTTTGCTGGCTTTGTCCTCATGCCTCTCACCGTGATCAAGGTTCGCTTTGAATCCAGTCTATATTCTTATCCCTCCATCATGTCAGCTGCGAATGACATACGCCGGACTCAGGGCTGGCGTGGCTTCTTCTCTGGATTCGGTGCCACGGCGTTTCGTGATGCACCGTACGCTGGCATGTACGTGCTATTTTATGAGATGCTGAAATTGCGCCTTGGAACACTGGCGTCCAAGCCGCTTACATCAGGTGAGGGCACAAGCAGAATGCAAGCAACTCTGGCTAGCTCTGTGAACTTCACTTCCGCTATGTTTGCCGGTGCAGCATGCTCCATTGTTTCGAACCCGTTCGATGCGGTCAAAACACGAATTCAATTACAACCACTGGAGTATAGGAATATATGGCACGCTTGGTATAAGATGGTAACGCATGAGGGTATCCGGTCACTATGGGATGGCTTGGCGTTACGGATGAGCCGCAAGGCCATGAGTTCGGCACTGGCCTGGACGGTGTACGAGGAGCTGATTCGCCGAGCTGGAGCAAAGTAACTGTAAATCGTGTACAACAACTGTAACAACAACTCGTCTCAAAAGATAGGAACTAAAGGACCACTTCTTGGCTGGTTTAATATAAAAGAATCTCGCTCGCAACTGACATCCCATAACCCATTGAGCCTAAGCCGGCCGCGCACCAGCCAAATACATCAACAATCCTGGTGACTTACTCCTGCGGCGGCTATGCTTATCCTTGTCCTTCTTGCGAACCCATTCAAAGTCTGGCTCTTCTCTGCTGTGGCGCTTTTCCTCGACCATAAGCATCTTGGTGCGCCTCTCGCGGATCAGCTTTGTGTGCTTCCACAGTCGGTCCTGCTCCCACTCCGGAACCCAACGTCGAATGAGTAGATAGTCAGGATCCTGGCGATAGAATTAGCTCAATACCATGCAATTAATGAAGGTGGCAGCAAGACAACTACATACCGTATCAAAATCGAATTCGACACCGAATTCACGCAACGACTCGATTGACAAATGTCGGCGGGACATGCGTGTATACGTCGGTCGAGCAACTTGGCCAGCAGGGGGTGGAGGAGGAATTGCGGCGACTTGGTTGACTGGGATGGGCATAGGGGTATAACGGTGAGCTGGACCAGCCATCGCGTGATGTGGTAGAGGCTGCGGATGTTGAGGCTGTGTCTTCTTGATCTTTTCCTTCTTCAAGATGGCCTCGATGGTCTTATCGTCGAGTCCTGACTTGGCGAGGTCTTGTTTCAAGCGGTCCTGGTATTCCCGGTCTTTGGCTTCTCTGTCGGCCTTTTCCTTAGCTATGCGATCCTTCTCTGCCTGCTTGTAACGCTCAACTGCTTCAGCTGCTTCTTTCTCCTTCTGCTCCTTGAGTTTCTTCTCTTTGGCAACGCGCTCAAGCTCCCTTCGCTTGTAATCCTCAACAGCAGAATTTGCCTCTTTCTCGCGGCGCTGTCTCTCTTCTGTGGCGGCGTCTTCTTCTTTCAGGCGCCTCAGCTCAATCTCCTTCTTGATGCGTTCTTCCTCATCAGCGCGCGCTTTACGGCCCTTTATCTTTTCGAGCTCGCGCTTGGCTTGCTTGAGCTCTTCTTCCTCTTTGAATTCCCTCAATCGACGGCGCTCTTCCTCATCGCGCGCATGAGCAAGATGCATTTTTTCAAGCTCTTTGCGTGATTGTTCCGCCTCCCATTCCTCACGATATCCTTTGACAAGCTGTCGCTCATCTTTCTCGCGTTGCCGCTCGTCTCTCTCGCGTGAGCTAGCGCGTCGATTTTTCTCAAGATCTTTACGTGCTTGCTCGGCCTCCCACTCGTCACGGTATTGCTTGACAAGTCTTCGCTCCTCCTTCTCCCGTGCTGTTTGGAGACGAAGATCCTCAAGCTCCTTGCGAGTTTTCTCAGCCTCCCATTCTTCTCGAGTCATGTAAGAAGATGATCGAGATCGGGATGAGGACGAGCGAGAGCGAGAGCGAGAGCGGCGCCGCCGCGAAGACCGCGCAACTTGCTTGCGGCGAGTATCTTCATCATCGGAGGAGAGGTCGTTGTATATTTTGTTGTTTATAATTACAGGAACAGGGGCCGGGGGACTGCTGGCGCGACGCTCTCGAGTCCGAGACAGCTCACCAGTACGAGACCGAGACCGAGAACGATGCATGGTTGTGATATTCAGGCGGTCAGCTCCAATGTAACTGGGCCCTGGAGGTGCATCGTAATAGTTTTGAGTACGTTGCGGGTTCGCAACGTATCGGATGCCAGGCGAAGGCCCACGCTTCTGGTAGCGGATGTCGTAGTCATCCTCATCATCGTAACTATAACTACTTCGGCTCATTTTGGTAGATAGCCAGAACCCAATGAGCGAGAAACAGCGATTGTGAGATGACAATGTCGAACCTGATCTTATAGGCTGCGGTGCTGCTGGGACACAGCAGGCTTGGAGTAGTCACTGGTTTGCAACAGAGGGAAGAGTCAGACGACAGAGCGGCAGCGGTCAATGAATAAATAAGAAGGAACACAGCCCACAGAACATTTAGACCATCCGTCCCTCGGAGGGGACCGCGGTTCCGTGCCGACCTCAGCACTCCATGTTGGTTGTAGGGCTGGACTCTGGGAGGGGGCGGGGCGCTGAACTGAAACTTGGTGGGGGCTAAATTAATTACTGTCTAACTTGAACATGGTCCCTTGTCCGTCCCGGTGTTTGCTCACAAATCGGTGATGATGGTGAGGAGGAATCAGATCGCACGATGCTGTCAGCTTGAGGTGGGTTACAGCAGGCAACCGGCGGTGAGACCTTTGGAAGACAAAGGGATCGAAAGGAATATCCCATGATGCTCCGGGATATACATACTATTGAGATGCCATGATGATCAGTGCCCTCGTTATCGACAACATATCTAGTTGAAGCCAGGAGATTCGTCGCTTGGTTCAGCTATCAAAGTGACCCTCCTGATCGGGACTGGCGCCACGCTTCGCGTCTTACTGCCACAACGACGATCTCGACCCAAACTAAAGGCAAACCCACCGTAAGCAGAGTCTCGGCGGTCAAATCGGTTTCTGTGTTGGTGTGCACCTGGTGTGTGAAATGCGCGGCGCAGCTGTAGGGCTGGGAAGAAAGAGGCCTGGCGCCTGTTGAAACATACATTTCTGTAGCACGTTTGAACAACAATGACGACTGGACAGCGTTTAGAGGAAACCCCCCAGAAATAGAGGAAAGTCAGATTGATGGCGCGTAACATTCAGCGCTTAGTTTACTTGGCTCGGAGCATCTGCTCGATATGCTCACGGCTATTCTTGTGTGTTGTTTCCAAATAAAGCAGACGCTGGCTCAGTTTGTCCACCTCTCCCTCCAGAGTCTGTGTCTGGCTCTCAAGCTTTTGGCGAAGTGAATCCACCGGGAGCGAGACGAACCTATAAAGAGACGCCATAACGGCCAGCGTTAGAGACCAAGCTTGGTTCAAGGAGATGTGGGGTCCTTGTGAAAAAGAGGAGGGGGATGGATGATTGAGCTTCGACAGGAGAGGCACTCACATTTTGCCAACACCCTCGTAGATCACAGCATCTTGAGGTAGACTGGCCATTTCGCTGAGTGTGAGCTTGACGAGACGTTGCTCTCGTTGTTTCGATGTCATTTGCGTCCTGGCTAGGCCAATCTGCTGCTGGGCTACCAGCGCCTGGCTTTCGATCTCTCGCACCAGCTACATTCTGAGTGTCAGCAGGGCCGAGGCCTAGTAAAATGTGGTTCCCTGAACGAGTTCGGGAGAATGTGTGTTCTGGGAGAGATCGTACCTTCTGCAGTGCTTCGTTTGGGATGGACATTGTGCTGAGGTATTGACTGACGAAAGAGATAGGCAGTTGTCAAGTTGCTGTTGAACTGTACTTGATTAAATTGCTTATGGCAATTTCTACTAATCTAGCTAGTTTAAAAAAGTATAATAGTAGATTTAAAATAAGGCTAGTAAACTTAATATATAGCTTTATAATTTTTTTTTTAATTTTATAATAAAAATCTTTTAATTTAAAGTTTAATTAATAAAATATTATTATAATTAATTAATTTTATTATTAATAATTTATAATAATTTTAATTTTTTTTATATTTAAATAATATAATATTATAAATCCTAAGTGTTTATTAGCTATGTTTTTTTCTTAATTTATATTCCTTATACTGCTTTATATTACCTTATAACCTAATCTAACCTATTACTAACCTACTTAAGCTAGCCTTAGCCTACTAATATTTACAGTTTTTCCCTTAATACTAAAACTTTTATTTTTTAATTTACCTTTTTACCTTTTACTTCCTTTCCTTTATACTATAATAGCCTTTAATTCCTATAATATAATATTTATATCTATAATTTAATTACTATAACTATATATCTTAACTCTATAAGCTATAATTGATATTAACTATTATTATTACTTAATATAATACTATTAATAAAGGCTTACTATTACTTTAATAAGCATTAACCCTATTTTAAGTAATTTATTAAGTCTTCTAATACCTATATCTAATTTATAATATAATTACTAAAAGCTTTATTTTTAGCTTTATTTCTATTAATATTAAATAATTATATTTAATAATTAAAAATTATAAAATTACCTTATTATATTATTAATAGTTTATTAATATATAATAGGTATTTTCTTATAATTTTATAATACTTTAAAAAAAAATTAAAAGATTAATATAATATTAAGCTTAAAGCTATAGATTTCTATTATAAAGCTAGATATATAAGTATTAATTACTTTAATTAGATAATTATAGCTATTATTCATTTTAATTATATAATATTATATCTTATATTAGTTTTTATAATCTTTAACTTATTTAAAATTAGGCCTTTAAGGTTAAAGCTTTAGTATTAATTACTTTATTTAAATAATAATAAAAAAGGTATTTAATTTATTAAAGCTAGAAGAAATATCTTTTTATATTTATAAATTAAGGCTACTTATTTAATTAAATTATAAAGCTAAAGGTAATAGTATTATATAACTTTAAGATTTGCTTTTAAAGTTATTATATTTTCTTAGTATTATATATAATACCTTATATATAATATATTAAAAATAAGTATTATATTATATTATTGTTATTATAAGACCTTATTAATTATACTTTATATATTACTATAAAGATATTTTAACTTTTTAATAATATTATAAATAATTAGGAATAAGCTAAATAGGTATAATAGTATTATAATAACTAAAGCTTAAAGAAGTAGGATTTTAAAACAAGAAGTTTTTATAATATATTTAAGGAAGTTATAAAGTTATATATTAAGTTAATTAGTATTATCTTTAAGTAGCTATTATAATTATCCCCCCTTTTTTATTTAGCTATTTTTAGCTAATATAGTATTATATTAAGGCCTAGTAACTTTTAATTATAATCTTATTTATTTATATTTTTTTTTTAATTAATTATAATAGTTTTAAGATCTTATTATTAGCAAAGATCTTTTTATAGTTAGTTTTTTTATAAAACCTAATATGCTTTTTTATATAACCTTACTAAAATATCTTTTTAATATATATATATATATATATAAAGGCTTTAAATTATTAAGTTAGCTTTAATTTTTTAAGCTTTTATAAGTTTCTATTTTTACTTTTATTATAGGTATTTAATTTTATTTTTAACTTAATTCCTT
This sequence comes from Fusarium verticillioides 7600, assembly GCF_000149555.1. Classification (NCBI taxonomy): domain Eukaryota; kingdom Fungi; phylum Ascomycota; class Sordariomycetes; order Hypocreales; family Nectriaceae; genus Fusarium; species Fusarium verticillioides. The sequence goes on along the minus strand of NC_031675.1, from coordinate 1,592,924 downwards.
TTTTTTTCTTCTTATTTTATATAACCTTTTTAACTTATATATCTTTTACCTCTTTTTAATCTTTACTTTTATATTTTTAGTTTTTATTTTAATTAATATTTTCTTTTTTATTTTTATTTTAATTTTTTAATATTTATAATATTTAATAGTAAATATAAACTTATAGTTATAGCTAGTAAGGCTTAAATCCTTTTTAAACTTACTAAATCCTTTTTCTTTTTACTTTTATACTTTTTTTATATTTATTATAACTTTAAAAGGCTTAAGGCTAAACTTTTAAATTATAATTAGCTTAAAAGCTTATATTAATTTTACCTAATTTTATATATTTATAAGAATTTTAATATATTTACTTATAATAAATATAATAAAAATAAAGGTAATTACTAATTATAGGTTTTATTTTTCTTTTTTATTATTATTTTATATTAATATAGCTAGGCTTTTAATTATATTTAAAGATAATTAAGCTAAGATCATTATAATAATAACGTTTATATATATTATTATAATTACTATTAACTCTAATAAGTTACATTAGCTTTATTTTATAACTTATAAAAAGCTTACTTATATTTATTATTAATTAATAATTACTTTTCTTACTTTATATAATACTTATTTTACTATTTTTTACTTTTTTAATAATAAAAACCTTATAATAAATTATCTTATTATATTTAATTACTTATATTAATATATTTTAAGTATTAATTAGCTATATTTACCTTTAATTTATATTCTTTATACTGCTTTTATATTACCTTATAACCTAATCTAATCTATTATTAACTTACTAAGCTAGCTTTAGCCTGCTAATTCTTACAGTTTTTCCCTTAATACTAAAACCTTTATTTTATAATTTACTTTTTTACTTTTCTTTTTCCCCTTACTTCTTTTCCTTTACTTTATAATAGCTATTAATTCCTATAATATAATATTTATATTATTAATTTAATTACTTTAATTATATATTTTACCTTTATAAATTATACTTAGTATTAGCCATTACTATTACTTAATTTGATAGCTATAATAAAGGCCCG